>NW_024598786.1:0-58823 GCF_004379255.2 Salvia splendens
TTGATGGAGTACGTACTAAACAAGCCAACAGCAGTAAAGCCCAAGACAGAGTATCAGTTCGGCATGACTAAAGAGTATCAGTCCGGCGTGACTAAAGAGTTCAGTTCGGTACAACCAAAGAGTTCGGCCCCAGCCTACAGCTCGGTGAAAGCCAACTCATCAAGCTCTGCTCTCAGGTCGGCATCAAGCTCTACTCTCAGATCGGCAAAAGCTGCTCGGCAATAATTCAGCAGTTCGGTCTCAGTATTCGACCGAACTAGGAGATAGTGGACTCATACAAGATTTCCACCTCCACTACACCGACGATCTATTTAGTGGTGTCAAGCAGTCATTAACTCATGCAGGATAGTGGACCCATGCAAGGTCGCCACGATCTCCACGACATCCACTACCTAATAAATGCTGCATGCCACGATCTTAGTTCACTGTATAAATAGAACCTAGGTCAGATAGATAAGGGCTCTGCTTCTTCTTTTAAACTCTAAAAAAGCTCTCTAGAGAGAATATCATAAAGCAGGCCAGTGTTGTAAGCTGTAATTCGCAGATCAAGCAATACAAACCTGCCCCCATTTCTCCCCGTGGACGTAGATTTACCTCAGTAAATCGAACCACGTAAAACCTCTGTGTCGTAATTTATTACGTGCATTAATTACCATCGAAAATTCGCCGCTTCATCACTGGCGCCGTCTGTGGGAAACAGAGAACCAAATTTGTGATAAAGCGAGTTTTTGATCCTTTTACCAAAAAAAAAAAAAAAAAAAAAAAAATGCATACCAGATCACATAACACCCGTGCCTCCGTTAGTGATAACCAATGAGGAAGCTAATCCAGCAGCCCATAGGCCTGGAAAGCAGCCTCGTGAAAAATCTACTTCCAGTTCTCACGGGAAGGAGAAGAAGCGCTCAAAAGGTCCACACACGAGTCTTCCCAGCAGCCGATTGATTTGAACGAGGCTGTCAAGCTGTTCTTGGCCGAAGAAGCAGGAGGAGTTCTTAACCTTCCTGCAGAAGAGCCAACAGCCGGAGAAGACAACGGCGGATTCTCCCTCCTCATCCAGACATGAAAGTCACTACCGCAGTAGTGACGTGTCTTCCAGGAGAAAGAATCCTCAACCCCGACATGTTCCTCCTCGGTACCGGAACCACAGGAGAACTCCATCTCCTCCGTACCGAAGAGATGTCGGGTTCGCCATGTACGGAGCATTAAAGACTCCATTCTCGGACGACATCACCCGGACTCCCTTGCCGCGGAACTACCGGACACCGTCAATGACTTATGACGGGCTAGAGGATCCTCATGACTTCTTGGGACGCTATCAATATAATATGGCGAACCAGGGTCTCAATGAGGTCCACATGTGCAAGCTGTTCCCCGAGTTGCTCATCGGGAACGCCAGAAGGTGGTTCGACAGCCTTCCTCAAGGCAGCATCAGATCCTACCGAGATCTCATGGATGCTTTCCACAGGAGGTTCTTTCAGAAAGCGGAAGCCCGAATCACTTCGGCTCAGCTGCTTTCTATACGTCAAGGTCGCGACGAAAAGATCAGCGACTTCCTGACGAGATTCCATAAGGAATGCCTACAAGTAGATAATCTCAATGATCTACTTGTCATCTCGGCATTCCAAAATGGAATCCTGCCCGGAGCTCTCTACAGAAAGCTCGTGGAGTGCGGTCCGCAAACAGCTCAAGAAATGTGGGACATTGCGGACCAGTTTTCTCGTGCGGATGAGGCAGACCGTCGAAAACGGTCGTTAGACAGCTCATCCCAAGGAGACAAAAGGAAGCCCGATCAAAGCGACCAGGTGCTTCCTCGCCGAACTCCTTTTGAAAGAATTCAAAGGGCACCAGTACAAGGCAGATTGGGACCACGTCTCAATCCTGAGAAGCCGCCCGCTCAGTTCGTACCATTAAACAAGTCAAGAGCGGAAATTTTCGAACTACATTCCGATATGTTCGAAAAACCAAAGCGGATGACGAAATCAGCCGCACGGCGACTTCAGGATCAATATTGCTCCTTCCATCAAACCCACGGTCACGATACCGAGGAGTGCCGAGATTTGGCTGCAGGTATTGACGTTCTTGTGAAAACAGGAACGTTAAAAAAATACCAAAGCAAGCAGCCGAAAAAGAACAAAAGGCAGAGAGAAGTGCGAACTGCAATCCTCAGGATCCGAAAAGACATGAGGATCCCGAAGACGACGACGAGCCGCAATACGATGGAGTAATCCTGACTATTGATGCTCTCCCAGCCGGGAAGACTAAGTCGTCCCTAAAAGCAGAACGCAGAGGTTCCAATCAAGAGGAACCACAACATAAAAGGCTGAAGAAAGACGAAGTGATTACATTTTCAGATGCCGATCCCGTCCCAGCCATCTCTCCTCACCAAGACGCTATTGTCATCCAAGCCGGGTGGCAAACAAACTGGTCCACAGAGTATTTGTGGATACAGGAGCGTCAGTCAGCATTCTTTTTAAAGAATGTTTCGATAAAATGGAAGTGGATCCAGCTCGGCTCAGTCCGGCTCCACTTCCTCTGAAAAGTTTCGCCCAGGAGGACACCCGCCCTGAAGGTATTATCAGCCTTCCGATCACGGTGGGAAAAGCGCCTACAAGCTCCAATACGATGATCGAGTTCTTTGTGGTGAAAGCTCGGTCTCCGTACAACATCATCCTGGGGAGGGACTGGCTCAACACAGTTCGGGCCGTTTGCTCTACTTATCACCTCACCATCAAGATCCACTAAAAATGGGATAGCGGTCATCCGAGGTGATCAAAAGAGAGCAAAAGAATGTCTGCAGATTGCGCTTAAAAAGTGCCGCAATCAGTTCGGCACCATCAAGCATAGCAATCACAGCAACCGGAGTCGGAGGCAAGCGAGATGACCGAAGTCACTTCAGAGCCGAACTCAATGACCGTTCAGTTATACGAAGATGATCCATCCAGAACGGTCAACGTCGGCTTCGCAGGAACGCCTCTACTCCGGGAAAAGACCATTCAGCTCCTCAAGGAGTACAAAGATGTCTTTGCATGGTCTCCGTTGGACATGACCGGAGTGCCCCCCGAGGTAATCACTCATCGGTTAAATATTGATCCTTCAATCCGGCCAGTAAAACAGAAGCAAAGACTCTTTGCGGCAGAAAGAAGCCAAGTCATCCATGACGAAGTCCGCCAATTACTAAAAGCGGATGTACTATTCGAGGTGAAATATCCTTCTTGGGTGGCCAATCCTGTGATGATCAAGAAAAAAGGAGGAGGATGGCGGATGTGCATAGATTTTACCGATCTAAACAAGCACTGTCCAAAAGATTGCTATCCCCTTCCGAATATAGATAAAAAAGTAGAAGCTTTGATCGGCTTCGAAATTTTCTGTTTTCTTGATTTATACAAAGGATATCACCAAGTGTTGATGGATGAGAGTGACGCTCCGAAACAGCTTTCATCACCGATTTCGGCATTTTCGCTTATAAAAAGATGCCATTCGGTTTAAAGAATGCCGGAGCCACTTATCAAAGGATGGTAGACAAGCTTTTTCGGCACCTAATCGGGAAACAGGTTGAAGTGTATGTCGACGACATAGTTGTCAAAAGCAAAAGCACTTCGGAGTACGAAGACAACCTCAAATCCACTCTCGACGTGCTCCGGAAAGCCAACCTCAAACTCAACCCCCAAAAATGTACCTTTTTGGTAGATTCAGGAAAATTCTGGGTTGTTGGGTTTCAAAGGACGGACTCAAGGCAAACCCTTCAAAAGTTCAAGTCATTCAAAACATGGCAATGCCGAAGTCCATACATGACGTGCAAAGGCTAACCGGATGTCTAGCCGCACTGAATCGATTCCTTTCCCAAGCAGCCGAAAGCAACTGCCGTTCTTCAAAGTGTTGAAAAAAGCACCAAAGTTCGAGTGGGGAGAGCCGAGCAGAAAAAGGCCTTTGACGAGCTCAAAAGTTATCTAGCCGAGCTTCCTATTCTCTCTGCTCCAACCGAAGCCGAAGTAATATTCTTATACTTAGCGGCATCAGATCAAACCATCAGCGCGGTGCTTGTACGAGAAGAAGGCCTAAAGCAGTTTCCCATCTACTTTACAAGCCGAGCATTAAGAGGTCCAGAAACAAGGTATCAACCTCTGGAAAAAATTGCTCTGGCGTTAGTAAATGCAGCAAGGAGACTGCGGCCATACTTCTATGCTCACAAGGTATGTGTCTTAACCGATCTGCCTCTTCGGCAAGTTTTGACCAAGCCAGAAGCATCAGGCAGAATCGCCAAATGGGCCATAGAGCTGGGAGAACACTCGATCGAGTACCTACCTCGGAAAGCCATCAAGGGACAAGCCTTGGCAGATTTTCTTACAGAGGCCAAGTTCGATCAAGCAATCCCTGTCATTGCCGAACAGAAAAAGTCTGCCAATGCCGAACTGCAGCACAGCCCTTGGAATCCGAAGTAGAGCCGCCAGACTGCTGGAGCGGATTCGTAGATGGAGCTTCAAACAAGATGGGAAGTGGAGCTGGTATTTTACTCGTCGCTCCCGACGGACACGAGGTAACCTACTCACTTCGGTTCCTATTCCCCACTACTAATAATGAAGCCGAGTACGAAGCCCTCCTGGCCGGACTTCAGTTAGCGCAAAGTCTGCTCGTCAAATCTCTCAAAGTCCATTGTGATTCACAAGTCATAGTAAATCACATGTTGGGTACAAGTGAAGCCCGTGACGAGAGAATGAAGAAGTATTTGGACAAAGCGCAAAGCATCAGCCGAAGTTTCTCCTATTTTCGGATAATCCGCGTTCCCAGAGCGGAAAATAGCCGAGCAGATACCTTAAGTAAGTTGGCCTCAGATCCGAGCTCAAAGGCGGAAGAATTAATGCATCGAAGCATTGATGAAGCCGAGGTACATTCAATATCCAGCTCGCCGAACTGGATGACGCCGATCTTGCAGTATCTGGATCAAGGACAATTGCCCGAAGATAAGAGAGAAGCTCGGAAAGATCACGTGCCGAGCACTTCGGTACGAACTTCATGAAGGAGTCCTCTTTAGAAAGTCTTACCTCCAGCCGTTATTGCGGTGCGTAGGACCAGAAGAGACGGACTACATCCTCAGAGAAGTTCATGAAGGGTCGTGCGGTAGCCACATCGGAGCTAGAGCTTTAGCTAAAAAAGTTCTAAGATGGGGATATTATTGGCCAACCTTGGTACAAGAAGCAGTGCAGCTCGTCAAGACATGCCCGAAGTGCCAAATCCATGCAAATATCCCAAGAATGCCGCAGACCGATCTATCCACTATGCAAAGCCCTTGGCCTTTCATGCAATGGGGCATAGACATAGTGGGACCACTTCCTCAAGCTCCTCGGCAAATGAAATTCCTATCGTTGCCGTGGACTACTTTACGAAGTGGGTAGAAGCTGAACCATTAGCTACGATAACGAGCTCGAAGGCATTGGATTTCGTCTGGAAGAACATAGTGTGCCGATTTGGCATACCCCACATCCTCATCTCGGATAACGGGACTCAGTTCACCGACAAGACGTTCAAGAATTGGTGCCAAGAGCTGAATATTCAACAGCGGTTCACTTCGGTCTCTCATCCACAAGCAAACGGACAAACGGAGGTAACAAATCGTATCCTGGTGAAAGGGTTAAAAGCTCGGTTAGAACAAGCCAAAGGACAATGGGTAGAAAATCTCCCTCAAGTCCTATGGTCCTACCGAACTACACCCACAACCTCCAATGGGTGAAACTCCATACAGTCTGGTGTACGGCACTGAAGCCGTAATTCCGGTGGAGATCGGCGTACCCAGTCCCCCGAACTCTAAATTTCTCCTCAGAAATGAATGACGACGGACTGAGAGCCGAGCTAGATCTTGCCGAAGAAAGAAGAGAATTGGCATGCATAAAAGCAGCCAAGTACAAGGAGCAAGTAGCCCGGTATTACAACCAAAGGGTGAAGAAGCTGCAATTTCAAGTGGGAGATCTCGTCCTGAAAGAAACAAGTAAGCCGAGCAGAAAAGCTGGGCAAGCTCGAACCCACATGGGAAGGTCCGTATCGGGTATCAGAAGTCCTCGGCAAAGGGTCTTACAAATTGGCTCACATGTCAGGAGAACAGGTACCCCGAACATGGCACATTTCCAACCTCAAAAAGTTCCATTTGTAAGAGACAGTCCGGTCAGTCAGTCTTGAGTCCTGTTTGCTCAATGTGCTTTATTTGGTTTACTTGGTCTTTATTTGTCTCTGTGCGTTTTGTTGTGTGTTTTGTCTGTCTCTGTGCGTGTCGTCTCTTACAAATGTTACTGAGGTATCTTGTTCTTCGAAGACTGATCCCCTTCTTAGAACATATACAAGCTAAACAATTGTGAGTCAAAGCTTCTAAAGAGGATACAAGACCACAATTCAGCTTAAACAAGCAGTTCGTCTGAAACGAGCTGCAACAAGCCCACGATTGTGCGTCAAAGCTTCTAAAGAGGATACAAGACCACAATTCAGCTTAAAAAAAGCACTTCGTCTGAAACGAACTGCAACAAAAGTCCAATTCTCGCGATAAAACTTGCCTGAATTAGGACTAGGGAAAGTCCGATCCACGCGATAAACTCGCCGAATTAGGACAAGGGAAAGTCCGATCCCCAAATTAGGACAAGGGAAAGTCCGATCCCCAAATTAGGACAACGGAAAGTCCGATCCGAGCGATAAAACTCGCCAAATTAGGACACAAACCAAGTCCGGTCAAAGAAGAGTTCACTTCATGAGACCGTGGACAAACATCAACTTACCCCATACTTTTTTCCAGAATGCCGAAGTGATTCACTTCGCTTTTCGGGGGGGGTAGTGATGGAGTACGTACTAAACAAGCCCAACAGCAGTAAAGCCCAAGACAGAGTATCAGTTCGGCATGACTAAAGAGTATCAGTCCGGCGTGACTAAAGAGTTCAGTTCGGTACAACCAAAGAGTTCGGCCCCAGCCTACAGCTCGGTGAAAGCCAACTCATCAAGCTCTGCTCTCAGGTCGGCATCAAGCTCTACTCTCAGATCGGCAAAAGCTGCTCGGCAATAATTCAGCAGTTCGGTCTCAGTATTCGACCGAACTAGGAGATAGTGGACTCATACAAGATTTCCACCTCCACTACACCGACGATCTATTTAGTGGTGTCAAGCAGTCATTAACTCATGCAGGATAGTGGACCCATGCAAGGTCGCCACGATCTCCACGACATCCACTACCTAATAAATGCTGCATGCCACGATCTTAGTTCACTGTATATAAATAGAACCTAGGTCAGATAGATAAGGGCTTCTGCTTCTTCTGTTAAATTCTAAAAAGCTCTCTAGAGAGAATATCATAAAGCAGGCCAGTGTTGTAAGCTGTAATTCGCAGATCAAGCAATACAAACCTGCCCCCATTTCTCCCGTGGACGTAGATTTACCTCAGTAAATCGAACCACGTAAAACCTCTGTGTCGTAATTTATTTTACGTGCATTAATTACCATCGAAAATTCGCCGCTTCATCAAAAATTCAAGTATTTTCCTCAAGAATTTGTTGATAAATTATCTGAATCTGAACGTATTTCTATATTAAAGATTGCTTTGATCCGTGAAGAATAAAATGCGAAGTCCCACTCAAATTTGAACATTTTGACTTGACTTTTGTTGTTTGCGCCCCGAATAATTCGAATCGATTGATAAATTTTAGCAATTCTCCATTTGTAGATACAATATTCATTTTTCCCAACGAGAAATAAAGGACGGTCCAATTATAGAGTATTGAGTTGGTAAATTAATTTAATGGAATTTCCTTATGCCGTGTGACATAATAATACTCGGTCGTCTACGTGTTGCCAACTATTATGCAAATTGCAATTTAAAGAGACGCTGAAAAAGTAGGACGAAGAGATGGGAATATATATAAATAAATAAATAAAAAGAAAATTTAAATTTAGAAAGTCTTAATCTTTATACTCCATCTATCATGTTAATTAGAAAACTGGAGTAGTAAATTATATGGATCGTTCCAAGATCAGTTTATAAAAATATGTATTTTTTATTTAAGAACATCAATAATCATTCTTGATTTACTACCAACATCCCATTTATTAATTGGACGGTAAGCATCTGATCAACTAATGATCGTACATGTGAATTCGAGAGGAAAAAATCGTTATATTTTTTAGTGAAAAAAACTTTTTATAATTAGTTACACTATATCACAACACCGACCTATTCTGAATTATAAAAAATACATTGTTTAATTGATTTTATCAGAGAAATATGGTGCACAAAAGAAAAATAGCCATAAATATCAAATGAAATTGTATGCCCCAAGTCTAAATTACACTTAAGGCAGAACTAATTTAAATTCTAAAACAAACTTAAGTTCCGAATTAGGATCAAACATTTGTTTTGAAGTCCAATAGAAACTTTTGCTCTTAGTATCCGAGTATTTTGTCAAATATTGTGTTGTTCTATATAATGACTAATGCGGCACCAAACCAACGATTAAAAAGAATAAAATTACAAAATTTGGTCGTTAATAAATTGAATATTATGTTCTCTCTGTTCCCCCCTTTGCAGAGTTATTAACCCATATATAGACTGAACTACATGGATTGTTGTTCATTGTTCCAACTCGACAGAGTAAACTCCAAAACTGTTAGCGTTAGATCACATGCATATGTTTGGATGTAAATAGGAATGGAAATAAATGAATAAACATGAGATATAATGTAATTTTGACATTACGAAGACAGACAGAACTTTAGAAAAAGACAATCGTACAAGAAGATTAGAATGACTTTTAGTCATGGAGAAACGCCAAAAGAGTTTTATAGTGAAGCAGATGCTGAGTCGTTCTTATTCGTGACGTACCCGAACGAAAAAAGATCCTATGGAAGTTTACCTGTATAATGAAGCGATGATGCTATGACATGCTAGTAGAAACATTTTTAGTTTCTACTAAGATGAGGCCATCAGGGAAGGGATCCAAAGCATCTTGCTTCCCGTTCACATAGTAATCCACAACTGCATTCATTCGCCACAGCTTATCAGGGTGATAATTTACATGGATTACGACTGGCTTAAGCTTGCGCAGCTGTGAGTCTTTCCTGACGGTTTTGAACAGAACTTTACTGTTCATGAACAAGTAATGATCCATAGTTCTTCTTGATGCATGTAGCCCCTCATAACCAGGATGCGATGGGTAGAACAGCTCTTCGTTGAAGACAGCTTGGTCCCAAGCATTCTCTCGAGCCAGCCTACTAGCCACACGGTCCAAGAGCTCTATAGAGGGGATTGTGGGTCTAATATAGAAGAATCCAGAGTTGTAAACCCATATCCTCATCGTATGAGCGTACCTAGCCCATCCCATTTCAGGTTCATCAAAAACATCATTGTACCCATAAGCTGTCATGTTATTGTGACCATCAGTCATGGACTCCACGTCCGAATCCCTGTAGAGATGCTCAAATGGATTTTGCAAGTAGACTATGTCGACATCTGAGAGCAAAACACTATATCCCATCTGCAAGAACTCCCTCAAGATCCGAAACTTCAATCCTGAGACAGCGTGATTTCCTCCAGTTCTAGCAATAGATTCGAAGTTCTTATCTTCGTTTATCTCCTCTACATCTTTTTTATATACAGGAACACCATTTGCTAGGCACAAGTTGTAAATTTCCTCATCCAACGCAAAGACCAAGTAATTCGGTATCCCTACTCTTTTGATATTCGTGAACCACACCTCCAACATATCCTTAACATTTGAATTGGCAAGTGTAACAATGATTTCATGATTCACAGCAACTTTCTCCAGTAGCTTGGCCAATTTCGGGTTGACAGATTCATCAGGTACAACTGCAGGGTTGGTTCGCAATGCCTTAACAGTGCCAAAAGGCCCAGCCTTTTGCTGTTTGCCTAACACCATCACCTGTTTCTGGGCACTATCCTTCCCTTGCTCAGCAAACCCAAGCTTCTCCGTCAACTCCTTAACTTGCCTTTCAACTCTGCATTTTTCTCTGAAGCAGTGACAAACTCTGATTTTAACAAGTTGATGCGTTCTGATGATTCACATGAAGAGGTAATAACCTGGCAGATAGATCATTCAAGGGCAAAATGAAGTTCGACATTGTTCGAGAAAATAGTTCCTCAAAGGTCAGCTGGTAAAATATAGACAACCATGACCAAGTGATAAAATATTAAAAAAAATACACTGATAAACTCCCTAAAGGAATACCATCCTCATCTCCTTAGTTATATGATTCATGCAAATACACCAGCCTTCACATGCACAGAGACACACAAAAGATGCACTATACATGATTCGATAAACTACGAAAATCTTTGTTAGAGATTCAAAAATTAAAACCATAACCAAAACAATTTGCATAGTTCTAAGAGACTAAAATGCACATACATAATACTCCAATAGAAGTCACTCATATTGTTCACTTTTTCATTCTTTGTGGTTGGCAAAAAACTAACAGCCGACAAGGAAGCTCAGCAAGAATGCAGCTTCTCCATTTTTCTTCAGAAAATAGCTTTATTCAATAGTTCCTATAGTCTGATCACCATCAAGTTACTAAAAACAGCGATACTTTTTCCTCTTTCGAATTCCATCACTTCATTACCTAAGTCACCGAGCTGCAGAGGATACTTCTATTCCTAATTTCCTAAATCCTACAACTTCAGTTTCAGTCAGCTCATGCAGAAGAAATGGAAAACAACGCTTCAATCCAATTATAATACCAAACTAGAGCAATAAATTTAAACATCACTGATCCAATTCCAAATCAAACTCTCAATTTCTAGTCAACGCTTGTTGAAATCTCATAAAATAGCTCGAGTTCGAACAGATGGGCGGTAAAAAATTGTACCTCTGGATCGGAGGCGGCCGACGCGTCGGCGACTTAGCGGCGTTGATGATAAGACGAAGAATCCGCCGGGATAGAAGAAGGCGAAGACGCAACCGAGTAATATTCCGACGAAGATGGCGGCGGCGATTCTCGATTTGCCGCCTTCCTTCTTCATCAACGCGGTCTCTCTACGACCACCAAGCATCACTTTCTCACCAATACGCGATTGCTACAGCAAGCATTTTTCAAACACGAACTCAGCAGTGTCGGTAATTAACTACTGATAAATTAAACTAAACAATACTCCTAATCTGCATTATTTCTCTACAGCCAACTCAGGGGAGTAGACTTTTATCCTGCGCACCCATTCAACGTTATTTTTTTCTGCATTGATTATAACTACTAATCCTATTTAACAAATTACTACTAGCGTTTCATTTTACTAAAAAAATTATTCGTTTGCTTTTAGCTAATTGCTATAAAGTTCACTCAATTTTAATTTTACAGGAATAATTACATTAATTATTTTATCAAAATGCATGAAATTCGGCCTGTTCTTCAATTATGAAAAACAGTTTAGATATGAATATTCATAAATTATCTAAAAAAAAACTTGGTACACCCTCAAATTTTGGTATTTGAATATCGAAAAAAATCTAGTACTACTATTTTGACACTAGGAGCTTTTGCATCTCTTCTTTATTCAGACAACTTGGAAGCAGGGGGATTCCATTTGAGTTCAGCGAACATTGAAATAAAAGCTTCAATTGTGGAGTAGGGGATCCGCTCCGCGATTCCGGAAAATATTTATTGCCAAACCATATATAGTGTGACAAAAAGATTAACAATTAATGAGCACAGTTCACAGATAATGTTGGTCGTCTTAAATGAGAAATGAATATGCAATTTATTGAAAGCTCGACCAAGCAAGCACTAATTTACAAACATAAGAAACTGAAAATACATATCAATAATGTGACAAAGTAGTAGTAGTACTTTTTACTGTAATTAATACAGCAAAGGCACATCATCTTAATTTCTATTCACACAAAAAAATAAGAATGTGCCATCATTGATAGATAGATAAGATAGATATAGATATATATATATACAACCATGTGAAGAGTGATTCAGTACAGCAAAAATTCCACAAACACTAGCTAAATGTTAGACATCGATACTCGAGACTAAGTTAAAAACTGAAACAAAGTAGGAACCCATCTTCTAAAGCGATTGAAGTTAATAGGCACAAATTGCTAAGAACTGCAACTTATTTGTCAGCCCTCGACTTCAGAATCCTAATCTGAATCTGAATCCAAATCTAAATCTAAATCTAAATCTGGAGTCTCCACATGTTGGCGAGGAGTAGGACCTCCGATTTGCCTTTGCGTAGGGTGCAAGTATTTCTTTAACCATTTGATTAGCTATTAAAATAAGAGACTCAGTTAATAAGATATAGTGTGAAGTTAGAACATTACATGCTAATCAAGATCACGCTTTTTATAGATTAAAAAAAAAGTAACAAAAGTAACTTCTGGTTGTCCAATTGTAACAGAAAACAAGCACCTGACAACAAAATCTTCGTGAGGATTGACCTCGTAACCTGAATTTCCGCTTCATGTTTACTCGCAAATTTCACCTGCAGGAACATATTAACATAATACGTATTAATGCCCAAGCTCAATATCTTTTCTGCTAGAAGTTGCTGGAGAAGGCTGTTACCATTTCACTACGGAAGAAAATAACAATTTGATCAAGCCTGGCCTGATGTTTCTGGAGGAAAGCCCGCAGATAATTCGTATACAACACACTTGCCCCCTACCATAATAGGACATTGGAAGGTATAAACATTCATAAATTATCACCAACAAATATCATCCTAGCTCTAGCATCTAGATACCTAAAATGAACTTAATTAGATATTGTATATAAAGAGGTTGATATTATATCACATTATCAGTTTTTTTTCCAAAGTTGTATATACCAAACAAAGTTTGATGTTGTTCAATTGGTCATAAGTAAATGCAGATGATGATCCCCTACCATTGCTATTGAAACACAGATGTACACAAGAAGGATATGATATTGACCAAAAACTAAACCACCTATGACAACAGCACCGTATAATGAAAGTTGCAATGCCCACTGCAGAAAACAATTCAGTCTGAAGCATCATTAGAAGGTAAACATAATTAGTCAGTTTTGCTTATCCGTAGGCAAACTGAAGCTTCTCTTCACCAGATAAAAAAATTGATACTAGACACATGCACCAAACACAAAAACTGCAAGTGATATATACTCATCAAATAACAAAATAAGTCATTTACGAAAAACAAAAACACTTCAAGATATAGATTTAAAAACCTTAACAAAACCAAACAGAACTGGATTTATTTTGCTCAAACCTACCTCAACAGATGGCAGTTGAAGCCAGACAAGAAATGCAAACTTTAAATGGTAGTAGAAAGGACACCTGATAAAACAACATAAAAACCAATACCGCTGGTGTTATCAAAAGCTACAAATCAACCCTGAAAAACCAGCAGACAGTAAATTGAAATTTTTTTTCTCTTCTGGGGAGGTGGGAAGGAGATTTTTCTTCAAAATAGTACCAATAGAGAAGCTTATCAGTGAAGGTCTCAGCAACCGTGAAGGATCCATATGCTGCAACCATTTACCACAATCATAATGAAATAAAAGTAACAGTGAACTCTAACAGACTGAAATGTCCTGTAACTTTGCAGAAGTAACAAACGCATACAGAAAGCACTCTTTAGATTCCTTTTTATCAGGTACCGTCAATAAAACCATAAGAGAAAGTATGTCAAATTATAAGGTCAATTAACGGCCACTAGCATGCATATTAAAAAAATCACAGTTTAACATATTAGAGAACAAAAGTTGTCGACCATAAATAGACATTAAGAATCAAGTTAACCATATCACCTCACTTACCAGCCCAGTATACAAGCCATTTATGTTGGTCATCTTGATCCTTCGACTCAATGGCCTTGAACGTAGAATAAACAGGTAAGACAACCCCCACAGAGCAGCTGAAAGAAACATGCAGATTGTCAGCAAGCTATCGGCATTCATATTCTATTCATGGACGACATGACTCAAAAGTGAAAATGCTGAAAAATATATTAGCTTCAGTGATGGTTATATGCAGAAGATACAAAATGTCCTTCAAATATACAACAGCTGTGGTTAGAAACTGCCAGAAGTTAAACCCTATGGTTAAGCAATACAAAATCTCATTATTCCTATTAGCTCATACTAATCGACACTCATCTGAGAATATAATTCAAAACTCACCATGCTGTACGAACTACAATATTGGAACCAAGGGGACAGAGAAGTAATCGCAGCCCGACCTGCATTAGTACGAAGCAATAATTATATTATTTCCATATGCTCAAATGCAGGTTTTAACTAACAAATAACAATGCAGCATACAAACACATGCGCATGGAGATAAATCCTAATCGTATTTGCTGTGTCTAGACTCCATGAATGACCATGTCGATTTAATAATCAATCATTGTCACAGCAATCGCATGCCAAACAACGATTTCAAAATTCTAATTATCTAATATTTTCCGCTACTTTAAAATTTCATAATTTAAACAAGCAAAGAACAAAATAAACAGAAATCGACAGATTTACATCTAGGAATTCCTCGCAAATTAACTCAATAAAATAAATTCCGATTCCGAATAGAAGGCGAAGGTCAACAGATATGAAGAGAATTGTACGTCGGAGGAGATGCTGGATCCAAGGAAATTCATCCTTAACGAAGAGAATTCTTCACAAAATTCCTATAAGTCAATCTCACGAAATTTCAATACCCAGCTCTGACAGGGAAACCTCTCTCGTTTGCAATTTGAAATTATTCAAATAAAAATCTGAAAGAAAAATGATCAGAATGTAAAGGGCGTGTGCGTTTGAGAGAGAAGGGAGGCAGGGTTATGGTCTACGGCATTTTGAATCTTTGATTGACTACCTCTAGCCGGTAAGGGTATATAAGTCTTTTGCTCAGGTTGCTGGGAAAAGAATACTTACTATCTATCTAACTTTGAGGCAATTAGTGTTATTTGAGGATTGAATTAAATCCATGTCTTGATTAGAGTTTACATGCATTTTATAATTTTATTACTGATTTATTAAGAGTATGACATATTTGTACATTATCGAAGTTCATTTTTTCGATCATTGATGTTTATGTGTAAGAGATGAATTTTACAAAAAATAATAATTTTGTTGTGAATTTTTGTTGTATTAGGTATTCGATCACTTATAGTCATGGGTGCTATAAGTGGTTAGTATGGGTCGAAATTTGTTCAAAATAAAAAATACCCATCAAATTATAATAGTGTGCAAAAATAAACTATTATTGCTCGAAGAGTTGGTTACAATCTTTTACAAGCTGCTGCTGTATATGTACAAAAACGAGAATACTTTTTGAGTTCGAAATTTTTTGAACCAAGAAACATGAAAATATTGAAACAAAATTTGTAATCTTGTGTTGCAAAAATAACTAGATAGTTGAAATAGATTTAGTTAATCGTAAAACTGTACATGTAAATGCAGCAACTAGAGTTTCATATTACAGCATGGGGTTAATAATCATCGCATATTCTATTGCGTTTTAGAACTACTCCTCTCCTTAATCTATACCTTGATTTCACTTCTTCCTTTTTACTTCTTTTTGTACCACTACTACAGCTTTCTGAAATCCATAGCAAAACTTACATTAGTGTTACAAAACAATGATCAATGAGATACTGATCCATTTACTGCCTCGAATTTGGGTGTTACTGTTTGTTCAATAACAAAATGATCGACGATCTTTACAGTGTTGACAGGATCGTGCTGACAAGAACGCGATCTCCATTGGTGGTGGCTAAGGTCAGGTGGTTGTTTCGATTCACCTTCCCAACTAGGATCCAGCTTCCACTCTTTCGGCACCTTCAAATTACACATGCGGGTCAACCTTAGCACACAACGATGGCAACGAAAGAAGAAAAATGGACCATTGTTTCTCACCTTATCCACAGCAAGTGTGAAAACTTCAAGATCGCCTTTTAAGTTAATATGGAACCGAGTAAACGACTTGTAGTTAGCAGTGCGGAGTGAAGAGAAAGCCTCGTCAAAGTGTATGTGAAGCCAATTGATGCAGATATATAGCTAGCTTCCAAAAATCAATGAAACGATGGGAGTTGAGAAGACCCAGTAGTAAAGGAAGACTGAAGCATAATATATCGCGGCCCCTCCACGAGGAAAATGACTCCATCCCGTTCTTGCAGATAGTGTTTCTGGTGACAGCCATCACCTGAAAAATAATATTTAAAATAGGATGGAAGGGAAAGGCACATAAGATGAAGAAAGTTGTATACTGTATTCACCTCAGGGATATCAAATGCTGACATCAGATATTTAATGCATGCTGGATAAAGGCCGAGTGTCCATTGCTCAATACGTGGCCGTAGGCCAGATGGGTCGGGAAAATGCTCGCTTGCTCAATACGTGGTCGTAGGCCAGATGGGTCGAGAAAATGCTCGCTTTCCACGTATCGATACCATTCACACAGAGTATGGTATCCTGAAATGAAAATTTAAGACATAAACCGAGAAAAAATCAGTTATTTCTTGTGGGACGGACTAAAGGAAAAAATGCATATTCTTGTGGGACGGACTAAAAGGAAAAAGTGCATATTCTTGTGGGACGGAGGGAGGACTAAATATATAGTATCCCAACCAACAAGGCATTCACCTGAAGTTGCCAACAATTTATGCCTAATGCAAGTATCGATACCCAATTCCAAAAGCAGCATGAGAATCAAGGCAGCAGAAAGGTGAGCAGAAAAATGGAGAATGCCTACTGTAAATTTTCTCTTGCGGGGCAACTTTGAAGGCACGAAGGTGACAGCAGTAACCAACAAAAAGAAAGCACCAGCCAAAGATACATACGAGTGTCCAAGCATATAGATGAAAGCATCCCATACTGATCTGAAGAAGCTCTTCAAGTGACCAGAAAACGTATCATCCTGTAAGATGTGATCCAGCTTACACTAGAAAAGGGGGAAGGCAATCAGTCATCTTACTGTCAATTGTAAAGTTTGAACTTGATACTAAAAGCAGTTAGGATGCTCGCTTCTTGACAACTGAATCAAGGTATTCAGTGGCAATAACCAGGAAAATATTTACCTGTGGAAACATGGAAAAGGCTAGTAGAAAGTATATAATACCGCCTATGAAGTCAAACTGCCAATTTTTCTTCCGAAACTTTAATATGTTTCCAAGAGCAATCTGCACCAAGATTATAAACATATTATTAGAAAATTAGCATCTGAGAAGTAGATGCATCAATCATGAAATTGCAGATTACCCTGCTTGAGTCTTCAAAAGATGGATAAGCTGCCTTGCTTTCATAAGAAGCTTCATATAAATATCAAAATTACTGAAAACATGAGTCGGGTGCAAAAATGCTCCGCCGCAACCATTAACAAGTAAATGATGTACATATGCGGGCTCCTCTGAGGGTACATGAGAATTGCCCATGTAATGATGCAAGTCCCCAGCCACTCGTAGTTTGCACCTCCCTTTTAAATGGTCCCGTATCAAGTGTGAAACATTCTTCCCAGTGACATCATCCCAGTACCAATCGAGTAACCAGTTAGGCTCATGAGTCATGATGATAACTGAATCACAATCCCCCACCTGTGAAGAAATACTTACAATTTAAACATCAAGTTTCACAATAAAATAAAACACAAGGTAAAAAAAAGGGCTAAAATGTAACTAACTATGAGAAGATGAGATTAGCAAAACCAAAGTAAAGGTTTGTAAAAATAAAATAATTGTGTTTGTCGATCTCCAACCACAACCACGAGTTAACATGTATGATCATGTCAGTAAATGAGATTTCTGCCTTTCTCCCTACTGTTTGCTAGTATGTTCAACATCGAGCCTCTGTATCTTCTGTTAACTGTGAAAAATTATTCCTAATTATTAGTGAATATTAATATCTAACAGACCCCTAGCTTACATGAGAAAGCACTATCACAAATATAAACAAATACAAGAGGAATAAACATTATAAGTTATAACAGCAGCACTTGCCACAAAAGCCAGATATTAAGAAATAATACCTTTTCTTTAATCAGTTCCGAAAAGAACTTGAATTGGTAGACATCAATATCAGAATGGAGAGCAAGGTCAAGGCCAAAGACCCACCATCGTTTTGGAAGCTGAAGGGCAAAATAGCTTTTCTTTTGGGGCATAAACCATCCACCTAACCAACTTTTATGACATATATACCGCATAAAGGTTTGAAGCCCATCAAACCAATCTGTAAATGAGAAGAAGACGCCATGCCAAATCTATATTAACCAGTAAAATGATCAAAACTGAAATAAAGAAGCCAAAGTAGCACTTAGTTCAAATCTGGGCAACCAACAGAAACTAAACCAACCATGATTTCCAGGTATAACAAAGCATTGAGGGCCATCATACTCCTTCAGTAGTGACTCCCACAAGGCAATTCTGGTTTATTTGCAGCTATATGCTCCTCCTTATACCACAGAGGAGGATGAAGAGCATCTTCAAAGGGACGAAAAAGGCGTCTCTCATACGTAAATGCAGATGGATTAGGATACCTGAAATCCAGATTTGACATCCTGCTTAGTATTTAACCCTAAAATATACAGAACTTTCAGTAGTCCCAGTCTTAGTTAGAGTCCTAGAAAATAAATAGCAGAAAGAGAACTCGTTGATCTTATGCAAGATCACCCCCAATAAGGAGCAAGTTACTTCGTGGCAAAGTAATCGAGGAACCATTACTTTGAACCCTAAGAGAAGGCTGAGCAATAAGCCGTGCCACACTATATGAAGAATTGCCACCGTCGCCAGTATCGGCCATAAAATCAAACCACAACTCATCGTGTTCACTGAATTGGTCGTACAAAAGATCATATTGCTTAGCTGCATCTTCAACCTTGCTCATTGCAGCCTAATATTTGAAAATTGCAGAGTATGCAATCACACACTAAAAATCAAATAGCATATTGCAGATTTCATGATAATATACGGTAGTGACACAAGTATCACAATTAAAAGCAAGTACCTTACAAGGATGGAGCATGAGAAACAAAAGTTTGAAAAATACATGAAAAAGCTTGAAACATGTTTGAAGGAGCAATTTCATAAATTAGATATTTGAAAATTAACGGAGACCAAAAAAAAAGGAAATTATAAATGGTTAATGTACCTGCATCATACGCATGTCAAAACGCCCAACAAACACAGCAACAGATACCAGCAGATCAAAAACTGTCTTAAATAAATAAGCTGACGTCCTAAACCATATCAGAAGAAAGATTAAAATGATTGGAGGTTCCACCAAATAATATAAGCATCCATGTGGATTGTGGAACCATGCGAGAGTCTAAAACTGTACCCTGAGTACCAAGGAACCATATCCAGAAAATCAGGCTTCATTTGCTTCTTCTTCAACTTCTCGGATTCTTTTTGTGATACAGGGTGAGTAAGAACCCAACTGTTGGAGTTATCAATTAACATCACCAATTAGAATAAGACTAAAAAATGAGGATGACAACATCAGAAAATGCACCCACTTTTCTCAATGTCTGAGGGACATGTAGCCTAAAGATTTACTTAAATTGTGAGAAATGACCAAACAAAATAATTAATGGCCAGATTATCAGTAATCAAAGACTATTCCACACTCATTGTTTGCCCACCCAATGTTGCAGTCCAACTTCGCTAAGTGGAAGAAACAGAGTTATGTAGTTACTTTAACCAATACACAAGGTGATTTGTTCGGTAAACACAACACTGACATATGCTTAAATGGAGGCAAAATGCATTACTTAAAGGAGCCAAACGAAAAAACAAAAAAAACAAATCTGAAGTACAGCAGATGGTGTCTTGTTAACCCTCACCCTGTTGATCTCTCCACAACATAATTTGCAATATAAAGACCTATAAAAGTGAGCCACCGCTACAAGTGAGCTGGAAAATGAGCAACAAAAGAATAAGATAATTTGACATGTCGATGTAAAACAATGGCTGATGGCAGCAGATAGAGAACATACCTCTCCATAAATGACCCATTTTGACAAAATGGATAATCATTGGCGGAACCAACTGGAGCAAACCATGATTTACAAACTTGATCTTTGAACTCATTCATGCGAACAATTTTGTAAGCCATGAATTCCTTTCTTCCTTGTTCCACAATGTAAACCAGCCAGAATTCCTTCTTTCAAATGTCTTTTCTTTAATGTTTGCTCGGTTGCCACAGTGGCTATAAAATACACAACATGCCACACTTATAACCTACACAACAATAATGGCAGCAATAAGTAACAAGGAAGTTTGACCTTTTCCAGTATACTATCAGAACTTACAGCACAATTTTGAAGGATTGTCAGAATTGCAGGTCTTCTTCCAGCCACCCGAGCAACAAGGCCAATATACGAGAGGCCAATGAATACAATGTGAAATACAAGAAGAAATAAAATGGAAGATATGTAGATGGTTAGAAACAAAGAAAGATTCATCCTCATATCAACTCCCATTGATTGAAAACTAGGAAGATGATATAAAGCAGCCACCAGTATCCATGCTATGTACCTGAAACGTGAAAGACTCAATTACTGAACCCACTATCCTAATCTCATGACCTTTGTTCTGAGTTGGTATATAGAAATAAAAATTGATGAAATCAATTGAGAATGGAAACATACCAACGACTGAAGTTTGAATAACTTGGTTTGATTGTTTTTCCTATAAAGGGGGAAGAAAAGAAATAGAAGAACCCCAGCAAGCACGCATACATAGACCACCACTTAAAATTGTTGTCTAACTTCTGAACAAGAGTGTGCATGTTATCTGATGATATGAAAAATAGGCAACCTATAAAAACAGCAATGACAGCATGCCGTGAATGTTCATGCGGATACGGATACGTGTGAGTGAATATAGTCCTAAGTCCTAACTGTCTCCATCTTTAGAGTCTCCAATAAACCAGGGTTTTGTTTATCAGAGCCCATGATTCTCTCTTTGTATATTTGTCACTTGTTCAAGTATTTCAGGGTCTTCTCTTGCAAGATAGAAGATACTAGTGCACAACCAAAACTAGCAAGTGGATCCTGAAATATTTCAAAAAAAACAGAAGTAAAAACAAGCATTCACTTTCTCTTTAACAAACCATTATATCATGATGTATCTATTTCAACTGGTCCAAATGAGTGACTAATCATCAGAACTTAGAATTATCTAAATTGAGTATCAGCTTGCAATGCACAGAGGCTAAAGGGGCCAATTAGGTATGGAAATCATGTAATTAAGCCACACAGATCAAACCATTTTCAAGTGACTTCTAGTTTAAATATTTAAACTAAATCATTGATTATATATTATTGTGATCCTACAGGTATAAAACTTGTTCACCACAGAATTTTATGTTCAAGTCAAAACAAGTAGTACTAGTATTGAAACACACAATGTGAGTTGATCACGAGTTTCTTCTCTGGTTACTAATTTCTTCTCTGATCACTAATTTGGCAATGGGATTCATTTTAGATTTCATAACATTTCCGTTTCTAATTTTCTTCTTCTGTAAGTCATGCCAAACCATGCAAGAAGAGACTACTGTTGATTCAGTTTGACAATCAGCCACCCATCGGCTCCTAACTCAAACACTAAGAAAAACCACCACCGCCACGAGCACTATATCAAACAACCGCAATCCAAAGCAACAACCACATAATTCACCAGTTGAAACT
The DNA here is from genome assembly GCF_004379255.2 of Salvia splendens. Taxonomy (NCBI): domain Eukaryota; kingdom Viridiplantae; phylum Streptophyta; class Magnoliopsida; order Lamiales; family Lamiaceae; genus Salvia; species Salvia splendens. The sequence continues at coordinate 21,641 of NW_024598786.1, forward strand.
CCAAACTAGGGCTATCAGTAAACGTTCAACAACAAATCATATGAACAAAAGCGAAAACAAAGCCTACTCGCATTAGGCTGAATTCTTACTAATCGCATTAGGCTGAATTCCTAGACTCACCTTCGTTCTCCGCCGATATCACAAAGGTCCGAAACCAAAAGCAATTCAGAATCAAGCAGCATTCAGCTATCGCGTCGTCCACGCGGTCTCCGATGCAGAAATGGTGGCTGCTCTGCTCTCTTTCCCAGCAACCAATCCCGAATGTGATAGGCAACCGAAATTTTCAAAATTCTGCGCTAAAATTGAAAATGTTAAGGATTTCCAAGATTAAGGAAGTTGAATATTGAAAGAACGAACGGAGAACCGATAAATATGTTAGAGATTCGTATTCCGTTGTCTAATATGGAGACGTAATGGAATATTTGAAGTGATTAAGAAAAAGAAAAGCCTAATGGCAGCATTTTTGGCATATTCCTTGTTCATCACCGCCCTACATGTCTAAAATGATGACGTGTCCATTTCTCAATCGCATGTAGGATACCTCCGTCGTCGGGAAGCTTGCGCCGCCGCGTGATTGGACGGTGTTTTACCGTCTCCGGCGAGCTATGTTTGGACGCTTGTGCTTCGCCGGTGTATTCTCGGTGCCGATAACTGGTCGTCGGAAGAGGAGGTTATTTGATTTGGGAATTGATGATCGATTTGGGGGGAAATTTGGGGAAGAGGCACAAACGATGTCTGTAGTTAGTTATGTACTTGTTTGATATTTCACATATTTATATATAGTATTTTTGTGAGTGATAATAATTTAATCAAAACGAATGATGAATTGTGGTATTCAAATCATCGTCGACCTTCAAGTATAAATAAAAAATAAAATCGCTTAAAGAAAATATAATGCATTATTAAGAATTAAATATTTTTTGACTTGATAAGTTACAATCCTAGTATTTCACAGATGTCATAAGAAAAAGAATATTAACTTAAATAAGTCGATACAAAATCTTCAAACAAAATATATTTTGTGAGGTAAAAAAAGAACAATTCATCATTACAAAATGTGTGCTGAATTAGTTAGGGTGATTAGATGACTAAGTCTTAATTACGGTGATTAATTGTTAATTAGATTATTAAATGTTTATTGATTGATGCAGTTGTGACGGGTATTTTTTTGGGGATAAAATGACAACTGAGAGCTCCGAGATGGAATAGGTCGAAAGTTAGGAGGCCAAGCCATTTCTTCCAGAGTTAAGGTAAGGCCAGAAATATATTTGGTTTTCACATCATCTATAACAGTAAAAAAAATACAAATCGTAGTACTATAAATTATGTATGTCGCCCCATTTTTATCTATTCTTGTTATAATTTTGTCTGATATTTTAATGTATAGGGGTGTTCGGTTTGCAAGATTGTATTTCATGATTAAATATATACTAGTGTGTTTGGTATTTTAGTTCATGGGATTCAACACAACAATTCAATCCTAGATGAATAATCATGGGATAATTAGTCATAGCTAACCCCCTATGACTAAAATAATCTCACAATTCTATCATAAATTGTATCTTGGTACTATTCTATTTAGGAAACCGAACACCGCTTATGAGTACTAATATTATTAAGGGTTAATTATCGGAAAAACAACAAGTTTGGTCAATTTATGTTCAAAAAAATTTATAATTACTATCATAACTTTAACAAATTTCTCAATTGCTCCATAATCTCATATTTGAGAGAAATTATGTATGATGTAACAGATAAAAAATACTATGCGGACAAAATAGTCAGCTATTCAAACGACTTCGTATAATATAAGGCAGCCATATTTTTTATTTTCGCACATGTATGTACCACGTCAATAAATTCAGACATGTGACACGCCAAATATTTTCGCCATATGGTAATTGAAAAAAAAATATCAAATATATGATCTAATCACTTGTTTTTTTTTAAGTTATGGGATGACAAAATTGACCATGATTTTTTCGAAAATTTACTCTATTATAAAAATACGTAAAACAAGTTGCTATGTCATTTATATATACATAAATGTACTGATTTAAAGCTAAGGGCATTCGAGCAAAGCCTTATACTATATAACTTTAATTGTTTAACATAAAAATTAAATACTAGAAGCTTATCGTTCTCTGAAAAAATCAAAACATGTACACTGATTAGAAGTACATTGATCTTATACAATTGTGAACTCCTACAAATTTTATATGAATATAATATTTTATTTATTTATAATATTTATAATTTTATAACATTAACTTATTTTCAAACCTCTTTTTTCAAATAAGCACTTTAGTAGCAGTTCGAAAATGATGACACCATTTAATTGAAAAACTCCTCCAAATGAAGTACAACTACTCTTCGTGAATATTCTATTTTCACTTTTGGATTGTCTTTATAAAAATGATAGTATTTCTTACACAACTCTGTGAAATTATTTTTAAATTTTTCAGACATAGCATCGTGTCAAACTCTTTTCCGCAAGTATTTTGGAATTGAAACGTCAAAAATGATAGGCCCATAAATCAGATTGGGACACCCAATATTGTGGACTCATTTGTGTTCAATAATTGGAGTGTAGTCAAGCTGTTGCAATCCAATGTATCACATGTTACTATTACACTTTGAAAAATCAAACCCGCGTGGAATTGACTCCCAGACTAAACCAAGCACCGTTGAATTTGATAACCTCTTAACAATATAAATATTTAAAATGTATACTGATAATTAATTGGATTTAATCAGCTATTTTTCGTAGCCGTTGTAGCTTACTAATTTGAGACCTAGTGTTTCATTCTGACGAATTTATTTGGTCAATAGGTTATTAATCCTTCCATCCTCAAAATTAAGATTTTGTACATGATATATATTTTAATATATAAAATTAATAAAATATAAAAGAGAAAAAAAAGGTAGTTGAAGAATATATCATTGGATATTGGGATCAACAATATCATTAACCGTTTTGTGATTTGGGGAAAAAATTTGACCAATTTTGTAAGACAGAACAAAATGACAAAAAGACTATTTTTTTGGGGCGGGAGAGTATTACTCTATCTCTCTCCCTTTGTCCACAAAAATATTTCTTTTTTCTATTTTGGTATAGTCTCATAAAACTACTCAACTTCCATTTATTTTTGGCAATTTTTCTTTTTTACGCGGTGTACCTCATTCTCCACTAACAATATTTCAATTAATTTTTTATTTAATCACTCTCCTACTTTACTAATTTCGTATTAAAACTGATGTCATTCCCAAAATCTCTATTTTGCCTAACATTTTCTGTATTATTGGTCTCCATCAATATATTGCTTCTGTTTTTTTTAGTTTTTAGTTAGATTTTATGGCATAATTACTTTTTGGGTTCAGCATTTTGTTTAATTGGAAATATATCATTAGTATTGCCCTCTAATAAAAAGTATTCATGATTCATTAATTACTTTAATGAATACTCCATATTTTACTTTCTTTCCAGTATAATATTCACGCGCCTTATTTTCATGGCACATAGAAAACAATTAAATCATCCCATATAACATGCTATGTTTTCTTTTTAACAACTTTGAATAAATATTTCACTTACTAATTAAATTATTTTTAAAACTTTTTTCAATACTAGTAAATAAACGTGTTGTAAACAATGCAACGTAAGCAGTGACTTATAAGTTTTTAATGTGTGTTAAATTTTGCAATATAATGAATATCTGCAATAAGCTCGTACAAGTCAAAGGAATCACTGGAAACATACTTATGTGACTGAAAACGATATTTTATTTTCGTAGTCAAATTGTAGTTCAAATATATCAAGCAGGAATTTTACTACTACTACTACTATGTTGCTTAAAACATCTCCAAAGAAAAAAAATATATTGAGAAGGTATATTTTTCATTTACCTTCTCAAGAAGGTTATTATACCCTTTTAAAAAGTAAGGGACTCCAAGGAAAGAAGGCAAATTAAAAAGGCAAACAAAAATAACCAACTTTTTACTTTTTTTTTATCAAAAAGAGGTAAATATACCTTTTCAAAAAAAATGTATAATACCTCATCAAATACCTTTCCATTGGAGCATGAAATTTTATAAAGAAGAGATAAATATAGTAGTTATTTCTATTTACCTTTCCATTTATCTTTTCTCTTAGAGAAGCTCTAGTTCCAAAATGAAAAAAAAAAGTAAAGGAAAGCCTCAGGGGAGGACTATAAGGCTGCAATTGATAAATTACTCTTTTATTTTGTTTGAGTTAATGTCATTTTTAGATAGAATTACAGTTTGCTTGGTTATAATTACAATTTGCATCACACTTTTGAATTTTGATATTGATATATCATATAATAATATCCAAAGAATATCATTGTCACGTTATTATTAGAAAATCAGCAAGGAATTAGCATTCAAATTAATACTGATAAGTTTTTTTCTTAATTTTATGTTGATTATAAATTACATTATTTAGCTTAATTTCACGCCATTTTCAGCAGTTAACTCAGCCATTTCCCCAATGGTTTAGTTTTTCATACGTAATTATTAGGTCTAAAATTACAAAAAAAAAACATTGATTAAAAATCCATTGAAGTGCAAACATGTGAGAGCCAAAATACATCATTATTCTTTTTTTGTTAGTTGTCAATTTGTTTGGCAGACACGCATAAATATGAAATATGTAAAAAAAAATCTACACTTTAATCCCAATAAAAATTAAGGTTACGAAAAGAGAAAAAAATATTCTCATAATGGATTTATTAAAACACTAACTAAATTAAATTGGTCAGGCCGATCTACTACAATGGGAAACATATACCTAAAATTAATTATTACATCGTATATATTTGGATAGACACATATCACACTCTAAGAGCATCCGCAATGGGGCGGACGATAGGCCGCCCGATGCCTCGGGCGCGCCATCGTCCGCTCACTGTGGGTGCGCGGACGATGTCCGATGCATCGTCCGCGCCGTATAGATCATCCGCGGACGATACGCGGACAATAGGGCATCGTCCGCCCCATCGTCCGCCCATTGTGGGAGACGAGGACGATGGCGCGGACGATGCAACGCGTTTTCATTTTTTTTTTGAAATTTTGCCTATTTAAACCTCGTTTGTCATTCTATTTTTCATACGAACATTTCTCTCATCTCTCACATTCCATATGAATATTTCGATAATCTCTCACAAACAAAAATGAACCACGATGACGACTGGAGTACCTCGGAGGGCGTTAGTCGGACCTTGACACGAGCCTTATTTGATGCCGTCAATGACGCAATGGCGGATTGCTTAGCCGAAATGCAGCGCGAGGAGGAGGCGACGGCGGCGGAGCAGATCAGATCCCCAGGCCTATTCGAAGTCGGACATTTGTCTGCCGTGAACACGTCGTAGCTCACAAACGTCTATTTGTATACTATTTTGCTGAGCAACCACGATGGGGCCCTACTGTTTTTCACCGCCGGTTTAGAATGCATCGTTATCTTTTTCTCACCATTGTCCAGACGTTGGAGTCACGTGATGAATACTTCCAGTATCGGGAAGATGGCCTCGGTAGACCCGGACTTACGCCGTTGCAGAAGTGCACGGTTGCACTCTGACAGTTGGCCTACGGCACCATGGCGGACATGTTCGACGAGTACCTTCACGTCGGAGAGACAAATGGCCGCGAGTGCTTGAAGAGATTTTGTAGGGGAGTTGTGGAGGCTTACATCGACACATATTTGCGAAAGCCGACTGCAGTGGATTGCCAGGGCTTGATGAAGATGCACGAGACGGCGCACGGCTTTCTTGGGATGCTAGGGAGCATCAACTGTATGCACTGAGAGTGAAAGAATTGTCCGAGGGCGTGGAGTGGCCAATTTACCAGTGGATACAATGGCAGCCACCCGACGATGATCCTCGAAGTCGTCGCTGACTATTGGCTCTGGATCTGGCATGCTTACTTTGGTGTAGTGGTCGAACAATGACATCAACGTCCTCAACTCATCCACCCTCTTCACCGAGGAAAGCAATGGCAACTGCCCGACCATCGAGTTCACTGCTAACAGGCGCTAATATCACATGGGGTACTACTTGGCTGATGGCATATACCCAAGGTGGCCTGTTTTTCTGAAGACGATCAGTTGCCCAATGGGTGAGAAGAGAGTTTTATTTGCGCAAAAGCAGGAGGCAGCACAGAAGGATGTGGAGCGGGCATTTGGTGTGCTGCAATCACGGTGGGCAATAGTGAAAGGGCCGGCGCGTCTCTGGTTCAAGGAAGTCATCGCCGATGTCATGTATGCGTGCATAATCTTGCACAACATGATAGTCGAACACGAAGGTGGAAGCGTCACCGATTGGGCCGATGATGAAGGTGGATCTAGCTCCAGCACGGCGACCGCGCCCCACGCTCGAAGATTACCGACGGGCTTCAATGAGGTTCTGTCTAGACAGACCTCAATGCGCAACCAACAAGACCATGCTCAGCTCATGAACGACATGGTTGAAGAAGTTTGGGCCCGTAACCGCCATCGTTGAGAATGCGTATTTTTTTAATTCGTATTGTAATGTATTAATTTTAAATGAAATGAAGATTTTTTTTCTAATTTTTGTAATTATTTAAATATTCAAATAAAGAAAATGCTTAGGGCGGCTTATAGAGCGCCACACTGCAGGTGAAAGGATAGGAGGATAAAATGCTGACTTGGCGGTGCATAAGGCGGACTTTAGGGCGTCCCTTAGGGCGCCCATTGCTAATGCTCTAATAAATTACATAATCTATTTTTCTACGTAGGAAAAAAGGAAAAGGAATGAAGAAAAAGATTGATCTAATTGTTCGTTAACATTTTCATTTAGTTGAGTCTTAATTAGGTGACAATAACTAGCTATTGAAATAATACGCGGACGAATTCGAGTTTCATTTACCTTTTCTTTGTCCTATACGTCACACTAGTTAAGAATATGTTTTTTGCAATTCATATAAAAAATAAAAAATTGAATAAGGTTATATATTTGAATAAACAAATTAGCTGCACTTTAAGCTTTTAGCCGTCATGATTAAGACCATCAGCAGTGGGGCGCCCTAAGGCGCACCCTATGGCGCGCCACGTCAGCATTTTTATCCTCCTCCTTCTCCACCTGCAGTGGGGCGCCCTAAGGCGCGCCCTATGACGCGCCACATCATCATTTTGTTGTTTTGTTTAATTAATTTAACTGTTTTCAAATAACACGTAACGAGTAAAAAAAATGACTAAATAACAAGCGGCGAAGTTTTAATAATAAAAAAAATTACACCATTCAACTAAAAAAAGAAAAAAACTAAGTCGGGCCAATTCCCAACTTCCTACGCAACTCATCCAGTAATGCACGGAGATACTCGGCTTATTCGGGGTCGGTGCACTTCTTGAGGGCCTTGTGCGTCTGCAACATCGTCCTTGCCATCGACGCTGTAGCTAACGACGCAAACGCGGTGGCCGTCTGCGTCGGGAGCTCATCCGGGTCCGGAACAGGGGTTGCAGCGGTCGACGATGACGTCGCGGTCGCCTTCCCCTTGGCCTTGCAGCCTTGATGCCGGGAGGACGCCGGGAGGACACCGGTGTGCCGGAACTCCCTTCATCCACGTACGTCCGGTTGAGGTCAACCGGGTTAGTGCCGCTGCCGCTGCTCGTGTAGTCACCAGCTTCGGTGACCTTCGTCCTCTTCGGCGCACCAGTGTGCAGAATTCCACCTTGGAACTTCTGTTTCTCCCTCAAGAGCGCCCAGATGGCCTCGTGCTTGAACTCGCCGAACATCGACCAGTACGACAACATCGCTTTAGAGCGCACGTCGTGCACGCTCTCGCCGCTCCCCTGTGACCGCGCGCACTTCTCGAATTCCGCCGAGTACAAGTTCACTTGCTTCTTGATTTGATCCCAGTGCTTGCGGAGTTTCTCACTCTTGCGCTTGTACGCGGTCGGCGGCTTGACCGAATTGTAGAGGTCAGCGATGCGCTCCCAGTACGCGGTCTGTCTCTGGTTGTTGGCGAATATCGGATCTTCCGATATATCTACCCAACACCGGGCCAAAGTGAGAGTTTCGTCGTCGGTGTAGTTCGTACGGCCGGGGGCGTACTCATCGCAGTCACCGGGAGGCGGCAACTTCTGCGCCCGCTGCCGGTTCCGCTTCGCCTTCCCCTTGGCGGCACCGGTCGCTGCGGGATCGGCCGATGCGGTTGGGCGGTGCGGCAACGGCTCTATATCAGACAACCCATACAATTCCGTACTGAAATCGGGATCGTAATGGGTGTTGTCGCCGAACGAACGATAATCGCCAGGTTCTGTACCCGGCCAATGCGCCTCTCCGCTAAACGTAGGGCTATTGGGGCTTGAATTCATTTCGTAGTAATTATGTAAATGTAAGTTTCGAAGATGAAATCGTGTGAAATGAAATGTTACAAATGAACGCTATTTATAAAAAACGAAACCGCGTGCCATCGTCCGCGTGCCATCGTCCGCGGCCTTCACAATGGGGCGGACGATGTCGCGGACGATGGCCATCGCCCGCGACGTCCGCAATGGAGCGGACGATGGCCATCGTCCGCGGTTTAAGTCGCGCCCGAAGCATAGGCCGCTACTATCGTCCGCGGCCTATGCCACACACCCACAGTGGGGGCGGACGATGAATGGCGCGGACGATGTGCGCCATCGGGCGTGCTATTGTCCGCCCATTGCGGATGGCCTAACGTCATCTGTGTCTGCCTGTGATTTAGGTTGTTAATTAACAATATAAATCTTAAAAATTCGGGCATTTCATTTTTCATTGTTTCTTCGGAGTAGCTAATAATTAGGGATGGCAAATCGTGCGTGTTGTGTCGTTATCGTGTCGACACGATAACAACAAACACAAACACGACCCGTTAAGAAAACTCCAAACACGAACACAAACACGACCCGCTATCCTTAGACACGAACATGACACGAACCCATTAACGACGCGAACCACCTCGGGTCAACACGACACGATAACAACACATATATGACACGATACAATAACGACACTATAATAATACGAAAAATGAAAAATCTTTTTTTCACGCTAATACTAAGTGCTCCATTAGACTAAACCTAATTTAAATTTTAATATAGATAAAAAAAATAATATATTAATATTATTTCTTAACGTGTAACACGACACGAATTTTTCATGTCGTTATCATGTCGACACATAAGGGCATGAATAACCCCGTCCCCATTTCCGACCCCAAGTCCCCTCATCGTCATCATTCCTCTACAGTTGCGGCCCAGGCCCCAACTCCTCTAACCCTGCAGGATGCAACTCGGGCCGCAACTAATAAATGACACTATTCACAACTCCAACATATTTAACTCGTAAACGCAATTCGTTCAATAATTGAAACGGGAAAATGCATTGTTCATTAGAAAATTAACATTACATTACTAGACGAAGCAAATTTAAAATACTACAAACCCGGGCCACGACTACTACTTCTTCATTTGGGCGCGAAGGTAGGCGATCATCTCACGGTGCAACTCGAGCTCGTCGTCCGACATCTTCGACGTATCCCTCGTTGTCAACTCCGTCAGCTGGCTCATCCGCCATGTAATATTCATCTCCGACAAAGTGTCGGACATCTTATCCAGAGACGGATTGATTGGCGGTGGCACCATGGCGGAGTTGCTCGCAGTTGCCTTCCCCTTTGCTTTCCTCTTTGCCGCCTTTGTTCCCATCGGGCGGCTCTGAATGCTAGGAGAGGAGCCGAAGACATCGTTGTCCGTCACGTTGAGGTCGATCGCAGGACCTCCATCGCTCGAAGAGTAGTTTCCGGAGGCGGAAACTTTGGTTCTCTTCGCCACCCCAGTTGCCGTCGGCTCGGCACTGCTCGTGTACTTCGGGCTCTTCTCGACGAGCTTCCAAACATCGAAGTACTTAAAGGCCTTCCTCCCGTCAGCGAAGAACGCCTCCTTCGCCTTCTCGACGAGGTCCGCCTCGCTGTGCCCGCTCGGCCACATCCGGACTACGTTGGCCCACTTTCCGTTCCACTTGCTCATATCCGCCTGGACTCGGCCCCAATGCTTGCACAACTTCACGTAGCTACGCTCGATCGACCCTTTAGGACGGCCAGCGTTATACTTTTGAGCAATCCGCTCCCAGAAAGCCTTGCTGGTCTGCTGGTTGCCGATGATAGGATCCTCGCCGGCGTCGATGTAGTTCCTCGCAAGCCACATTGTCTCTTGCGGACCGTACTTCTTCGACCCATCCTCCTCACCGACCTTCTCCTTGCCACGCTCTTGAGCGGGCTCCATCTCGCTGATCTCGAATTCATCGGTGTTGACCGGCGATGTTACATCAACGTTGCTACCGACTCCCGGACTAGGCTGTGACTGCGATCGTTGCGACCTCGGTATGTACCAATTGTTCGAGTTAACGAACTCCTCCATCTCACGTTCATCGTTGTTGAACCAATCCATTTACGTCGAAATAAGGGGTATAATATACATTGAAATGGAATGCACGTAAGATTGATGCACAAATGGAATGCTCGTATTTATAGACACAAAATTAATAAATAAATAAATAAATAAATTGGACTTGCGGCCCGGCCCTGCCCGAGTGTGTGTAACGCTGGGCCGGGACTCGCGGAGGCGGCCCGTCCCCCGAATAACGTCGTCCCTGGCCGGGCCGCGGGACGGGCACCAGGCCGGGATCGCGGCACGGGGACCGGCCCAGGCCGTGCCGCCTCCTCCTCCAACGCGCGGGACGGGCCGGGACTCGCGATTTGTGGTCCGGCCCCAAGCGTTATTCATGCTCTAAGGACACGAACCCAATAAGCTTTGACACATATTCATTATTTTCGTGCGGGTTCATGTTGTGCTAAAAATTGTCAGCCCTAAGCTAAGCTAATTAATGAAGGTCCACTAAAACATTTTTAAAATAGAAAAGAATCTAAAAAATGATAGACATTCGATAATTAATTAAGGTCTTATCTTAAGTTGATGTACATTTTTAAGATCCTAGAGTGATAGCTAATTTATTTTTCAAGTTAATAAAACTCCTAAAAATACTTCACGTGTACAAACCTCTGGGTTTAAATACAAATAGTTATTCCCTCATTCTTACAAGAATATGCATTTTTGGTTGGACACATGTTTTAATTCACAATTAGTAAAATAAGAGAGATGAAAAAAAAATTATAATATTGTTAGTGAAGAATGAGTCTTACCAGAAAAAATAGTTTTAAAAATTGGAAAATGCATACTCATGTGAGACTGACTACAAAAAGAAAGAGTTCATACTTTTATAGGACTGATAATTTTTTTAGTAAAGGCCAAATGTAGTCCTAAACATATGACGTTTTTATGATTTTGATCCTAGACATTATGTTTTGAATTATTGCATCCCAAACATTTGAACTCGGACCATAATTAGTCCATTTTGGACGGCTCCCGTTAAAAGTAACGGTCAACGGTTGTTTAGCCGATTTTGACCGGATTAGGCATTTTTATAATTTTTTAATTATTTCAAAAAATAAAAATTATTACTCTAAAAAAATTTAAAACTAAATAATCAAAACCTTTCTCCACAAACCTTTCTCCCATGAGCCACCACGACTCCCGCAATGGAAGATCGTAATGGGCCTGTCACAGGCTATCCCACCCCAAATTCACAGGACAAAGGCTTCTCAGCCGCCGTCGGTCCACCGCCGGCCGACACCGCTTATCCTTAAGGGATAGAAATATAATCTCCACTCATCTCTATCACCTACAACCACCACACGGATTAATCCACTACAGATCTAAGTCCTAAGCTCAAAAATCAAAATCAAGCACATGAATGCTAAAAAAAGATTAGTAAGCTTTTTCGAATTGTTTTTCCTTTCTGCTCCCTTCCATTCCAGTACTGTTCCGCCAAAGTGTATTCTCCTTTCAAACCCTAATTCAATGTAGTAATTGGGGATTTAGCACAAACTCTAATTTAAACTCAAATTCAGTCTAAATGCTGGAAATTAATTAATGCGAATTTGAATTGTAATTGATAGGTGTCGTCGTCGATGATGGAGGTGGGGGTGGTGCCGGAGGTTGAAGGGAGCAAGAGCGCGGCGGTGGTGAGGATGGACAGAGAAGCGAGGGTGATGAGGTACATGAGAAGAAGAAAATAAGGTTCGAGAAGATGATCAGCTACGCATCGAGGAAGGCATATGAGGCCGAGAACCAAGGGAAGATTCGCGAAGCGGTCGGACCTGGAGGTGGAGTCCGCGACGTACAGCGTCGTTCCAAGCTTCGAGTGAGATCCAATCAGATGATGATGATGAAATTTTTTTTTGTTTCGCATTTTCTGTTTTAATTCATTTTTATGTATTTTAATTTCTTCATTTTGCTAATAAAAATTAAGAGATCATTAGGGTGCTAATAATCACAATTAATAATTTAATTGGGTCAAAATCAGTTTAACAGCCGTTGACCGTTACTTTTAACGGGAACCGTCCAAATTGAACTGATTATGGCCCGAGTTTAAATGTATGGGATGCAATAATTCAAAACATAATGTCTAGACTAAAATCGTAAAACAGTCATATATGTTTAGGACTACATTTACTCTTTTTGTTCCCCTAGGTTCTTATAGCACACATCTTAAATTGTAGTGTTAACATCACAATGAACCTTTAATTTCTTTTCATAACTCATCTAATACTAGTACTAATTGTTTTTATTTTATTGGGAACAATATATTAGCAATGATCTTTTCATATCAGAGACTCAGAGTTCATTTTTACATTTTTGCTCATTATACAGGCTTGAGTGCATTCTAGCTAATAATTTTATAATTTTATAAATAATAGAATTATATTTTAAAACTTAAGTATAGTCCATAAAAAACGGTAATACGGCCTCTGTACGGTTGTTCTTTTGTTTGTTTACATTTTTTGCCACGTCATTTTTCATTAATTACTACATTGGGTTATAATCTTCTTGCATGATTTTTTACTCACTAGTCAATAAAGATAAAGATTTGATGACACGTAACGACTTATTATTTATGATGTATACATTCAAAGTATAAATATAGTTATCAAATGTTTGCATTGAAGTTTAAGTTAACTCAACCAATAACAACCGTTTTAAACTAAAATTTCAACCCTACGAACAAAAGGTCAATTTCTTTTAATAAATCACCTTATTTTACCTGCACAGTCACTACATAAAATATTATAAATTCAATGCATAACCAATATTCCAATATAACTTACTCCCTCCGTCCTCAAAGAATATGCACTTTAGGGACGTCACGGGTTTTAATATAAAATTGGTAAAGTAAGAGAGGAGTAGAGAAAAAAAGTAATTAAAGTATTGTTAGTGGAGAACGAGTCTCATCTCATTAGAGAGAAAAGACTTTCCAAAATTAGAAATTGCATATTCTTATGGAACAGACTAAAAATGAAAGAGTCATATTCTTATGGGACGGGGGTATTAGTTATTACTGACCTCATATGTTATTATAACCCCACTTATTTTGGCTCTCTCCTCCCAAACTTTATGAATCATCTTTAACTTTTTGGATAAATATATCATCAACAAAAATGAAATTCTTCCTTCCATTATATACTACTAATGAATTAGTACATGTTTATTAACATCTATGCCAAAGCTTGAAGTCAATTACGATGAAACAAAGAGAATATTAAGCTTCCAGATATGTCCAAATCTTTTTTTGTAAAAGATATATTTTCGGAAAATGTTAACATAAACGTTCTAAATGATAATCACTTTTACAATAGTAAATATGAACAAGTGATCATCAAGTTCTAAAAGTAGATAGATCTACCCACTCATAATAATACTACACAATTATAAATTTATTGGTCGAAGTCAATATATTAATGTACGCAATCGACACCAAATTAATAATAATAATAAAAAAACATGTCTAACAAGTCCAAGAAAGGGTCTCATCTAAATCTCATTAGTCATTGATAGATGACGTGAACAATTGGCTATAACTGAGCTCAAATAGTTAAAAGTTTGATTTAATTAATTGTTACTAGTACTCCCTCCGTCCCATTGAAGATGACTCACTTTCCTTTTTGGTTTATCCCAACTAAGATGACTCATTACTAAAAATGCAAACACCTTTCTCTCTACTTTATTCTCCCTCTTACTTTACTCTCTTCACTTCACACTCAAAATAAAGTTGTATAAATTCTCGTGCCGCCCAAGGAAGGGGTCATCTTCCTTGGGACGGAGGGAGTACTATTTTGTTCACATTCCCACTCTCTCTCTTCTATATAAATCCATCCCACATGCACCACTCACAGCAAAGCCTCTTATCCTAACCACCAAAATTCCAATTTCAAACACCGCCACTCTCATGGCTGAAAAGAGACCGGAGAATAACGGTGCCGCCACCGCCACCGCCATCGAATCCCAACTACCCACACCCATAAAACCAAAGAGAAACAAATATGCTTTGGCTTGTGCTTTCTTGGCTTCCATGACCTCCATCTTACTTGGATATGGTACATCAATTTCCCTTATAAAAATTCTCTTTACTAATTAGTTTCAACATTTACTAGTATTTTTTTTCCTTTTTTCACAAAAAAAGTAATTAAAATATTTTGGTACATGCAGATATAGGAGTAATGAGTGGAGCCATAATCTACATAAAGAGGGAAATTAAAATGACAGACGTACAAAAAGAGGTGATAATGGGAATTCTCAATGTCTACTCGCTACTCGGCTCCGCCGCCGCCGGCCGGACCTCCGACTGGCTGGGCCGCCGCTACACAATCGTCTTCGCCGGAGCTATTTTCTTCGTGGGCGCACTGCTCATGGGATTCGCCACCAACTACGCCTTCCTCATGGTCGGCCGCTTCGTTGCCGGCATAGGCGTCGGCTATGCGCTCATGATAGCGCCCGTCTACACGGCGGAGGTCGCCCCGGCCTCCGCCCGCGGCTTCCTCTCTTCCTTCCCGGAGGTCTTCATCAATTTTGGTAACTCTTTAATTTACTTTTTTTGCTAATTGTTTTATTAGTATTATTTTGGGGTTTGAGTACACTAGCGAAATTTTCAACGTGACAAAGTAAATAAGGATTTGGGTTTGTCTATTTATTTGAATTATGTGCTAATTGAGAAAAAAGTATACAACTCTTTTACTAAATATGAGCTTAAAAAGATTTTTGAATTACTTCTAACGGAAAAAAATATCCATTAGTCATTTCAGAAAAATACTACTCCACACAAACGAATTTGGAAAGGTTACGGAACTAAAGATTAGTTTATTTCATATTGGTTTCTAAATATGAACGTTAAATTTCTTTTTTTTAGAAAATATTTAATATTCAATTTCTAAATATACGTAGTGGTTTTGTTGTGAGTAAAGACAATGTTAAACAGTATTTATAAAAAAATAGTTGCCGAATCACAATTTATTAATTGTGGATTCAATTTATACTACTATATGTTTAAAATAGTTTCTATATCTTGTCTATGAGTACTATGCAATACATATATTTTTGTTTATATTTATACTACAATTTTAGGAACAATCATACGTGTATATTTATGTGTATGACAAGTTTCAGTTAGTTGAGATTATTTTATTTTAGTTCCGTTCCGGTTATTTCACGGAAGAATATTCAACGAATCAATGTAGGAAACGATTTGTTTGATTTTCTCCAATTGTTTTGAACTGTTAGAGAGATTTTGTAAACTTTATTTATTCAGCCTGTCGATGACTAAACTAGATGACAAAGATTGCATGTTTCTCAATGCATTAAATACACTAAAAATGATTCATTGTCGAAAATAATATCACAAAAGATTCCAATTTTGAGTCAATTTAATTTATCTAATTCCGGAAAAGGAGGCATATTTTCTAGCCTCATATTTTAAGTAGAAGAAAATTCTGCATTTCATGGGTCCAATTAATCGTCCACCCACATCTTGCAAAGACACGCGTGCACATCTCCATGGACACCTCGAGAGTCAATAATAAGAGAAAAAAAAAGTTAAGTAGAAGAAAATTCAGTATAAACATACCATGTGTGAGTTGTTGCAGACAAAAATCTTGAATTTGAGTTTATAATTAGAAATAAGGAAGAAACAAGTATATTCACTTGCCTTTTAAAAAAGGGGAGATAAGTAATAATATTATTATTTACTTTTATGATTTAAAGTCTCACTTTAATTTGATATAAATAGTTCTTATTTTTATACACTCCTTGTGTCTTACCGTCCCAAACTATTTACATCATTAAATAACAATATAAATAGATCTTATTTTTATACCCTCCTTGTGTCTTACCGTCCCAAACTATTTATATCATTAAATAACAAGTCACTTAGTCACCATTGTGTAACGAATCAGTAAGTATAAGTATATTGTTGTTTTTATTAGTAGTAGTAATATTTATTTTTAATCACAGGCATATTACTCGGCTATGTTTCAAACTACGGCTTCTCGAAGCTCCCCGCCGACATAGGATGGCGACTCATGCTCGGAATCGGCGCCATCCCTGCCGTCTTCATCGCCATCGGCGTCCTCGCAATGCCGGAGTCCCCTCGCTGGCTCGTAATGCAGGGCCGCCTCGGCGACGCCAAGCGCGTCCTCGACAAAACCTCCGACTCCCCCGCGGAGTCCAAGCAGCGCCTCGCCGAGATCAAGGAAGCCGCCGGCATCCCCGAGCACTGCACCGACGACATCGTGGCCGTCTCCAAAAAGAGCCACGGCAGCGGCGTGTGGCGCGAGCTCCTCCTCCACCCGACCCCCGCCGTCCGCCACATCCTCATCTGCGGCGCCGGCATCCACTTCTTCCAGCAGGCCAGCGGCATCGACTCCGTCGTCCTCTACGGCCCGGACATCTTCAAGAAGGCCGGGCTCGAGTCCGACACCGACCAACTGCTAGCCACCATGGCCGTCGGATTCACCAAGACGATCTTCATCTTGGTGGCCACCTTCTATTTGGATAAGGTCGGGAGGCGGCCGCTGCTCCTGTCCAGCGTGGCAGGGATGATCGTGTCCAGCATGGCGCTCGGGGCCGGGCTGACCGTTATTGACCACTCGGAACGGAGGGTGGGGTGGGCCCTAGCGCTCTCCATAACAACGGTTTTATCCTACGTGGCGTTCTTCTCCATCGGGATGGGGCCCATCACGTGGGTCTACACCTCCGAGATATTCCCTCTGAGGCTGCGGGCGCAGGGTGCAAGCATAGCTGTGGCAGTGAATCGCGTCACCAGCGGGGTGATTTCGATGACGTTTATATCCCTGCGTGACGCCATTACATATGGAGGGGCGTTTTTCCTCTACGGTGGGGTTGCGGTCGTGGCATTTTTGGTATTTTACACTTTGTACCCTGAGACGCAGGGGAAGACGCTCGAGGAGATGGAGGGCTTGTTTGGGACGTTTTTTAAATGGAGGACTACGCTTAAGGAGTTTGACGAGAAGAAGACCGAAAACGAGGGGCATATCCAAATGCGGAGGAATTAAAAGTGGTGGCGTGTAAATATAGGGCTCTGGCGAGGGCAAATTTGTCATTTCACTTGAGTGCGTTGTTTTTGCCTTCTTATTTCGTGTAGGGCTTTTAGCCCTTGGGTTTGCTTTATGCAGCTATACATGAATATCATAGTACTAATAATCATCTTCTTAGGGTTCGTTTGGTTTCAGTGATAGCCAAACATGGGTTTGAAGCTAGTAGACTCCAATAGCATGTTGGAGGATGGAGTTAACAATCACACCCTCGTGTTTGGTTGAAGAGATTCATATCTCGAGATTGTAACACCTTTGTTTGGTTTGGGTTGCATAAAGTATAGATAGGCAATACGGAATGACGGTTTTGTCCTCAAATATTTGTTAAAAATCCCAATTTGCCCTCGTCATCCCTAAATTGGGGCTGCCAATTTAATACTCGTCAATAGGATAGAAGCTTGGACTGCGGAGTATTCCCCAACGCATCTTCAGTACTGAAAATGAGCGCTCAATAACATTCCGAGCTTTAGAGTGCTTCAAATTGAACAATTCCTCGGGCGATTGAGGTGCCTGAGCGCCATTACCCCACTCCTTCAAATGGTACCGGACGCCTTTGTACGGTGTGATGAATCCCCTGCTGTTGGCATATGCATTGTCGCAGAGGTAATAACAATCTACCAATGAGAACAAATGTCAAAAGGTGATTAAGCAGCCAACCAACTATACAACAATGAAAAAGAGTTTGACCTTTAGGTATTTTAAGCCCGAGGGACCGGCTAATGGCATCGCGTAATATTCGGGAATCACCAGCTGAACCTTCCCATCCTGGCAGCACGTAAACGAACCGAAGGTAGCGATCACACACTGCAAGTGTATTTGTTGATATTTGCCCCTTCCTGTTACGATAACGTGGTGCGTCAGCTATGGGCACGCGCACGTGTATGTATGTTCCATCTAAAGCTCCTAGACAACCCTACAATGTCAACAGTTGGAATAGCATTAGTATACCGTATAATACACCTAACTTGAGATTACACATACCTTAAAACACTTCCATCGTGAGTCCGTGCAGTCATCCCCAACCGGTTCAGGTTTAACCAAAAAAATGTCATGCAAAGTAAGCACCCCACGTAGCACAAAATGAGTGTACTTAGAAACTGTTTCAGAAGAACGCATGAAATCGTGTCCTACAACCCGTGTCTTTTTGTGGTGGGCCAAAATGGACAAAAACATAGCAACTTGTTCCTCAACGGTGACAAATTTTTGGTCGACTAATCCTACTCGGTCCCGTAGAATGCGACACAATCTACCGAAAGTGTTTCTATCCATACGCAAATTGTCCACGCAGGAACGATCAGAAACCCAGACAAGCCTATCCATCTGCTTTACATGTGCCGGAATGGCTTCAATCATAGCCTTGGTAATTAATCCCCCCACCCTCCGTTTCCTTTTTTGTGATTTGGATCTGGCCAAATTGATAAACATGGTGACTAGAAGCATGTTCATCCGATGATTTCTCAGTATTTCCTCAAGTAAGATCAATAGCTCTGTTGGTTCTGTTCTTGCAATCTACACGAACAATTTGCACAAGATTCCTCAAATTGAAATACACACCACAACACCATGACATTGGACATAATAATCACTGCAGAAGCATCACATAAACATTAACATTGAATCATAAATCAATTGCATAAACCTATTTGACAGAGCCTCAAATCCATGAAACTTTATGCAACAAAAAACATACAATAACCCCCTATCACAAACAAATATGCAAAACATAATAGGCTGTATTTGTGAAGGCCGGTCTGTCTACGCAGAACTCCATTCTCGTTTAAGAACAAAACCAATTCCATTCAGTTTATGCAACAAAATTAATACAATAACACCCAAAATTATTTAACAGCACACGTTCGGCAGTTTATGCTCACATTGCGAAGGCCATGGGAATGAACACATTGAACTCAATCTTATCATTAACCGAATTGGCTGGAGTAATTTCAATCTCGTCAGAGTACACATTTTTCGGGATCGGATTTTTGAAGAACTTACCTTCTGAACAACGTCTTGGTCGGCCATGGCTCTTCGTCGTCCGATTTAGCCCGAACCCTCACTTGCAACCTGCAAATACACGCAGGCGCGGTGAGAAATTCAAATAGTAGTTCAACCATCTCAATTCGGGAACCAACACATGAAAAACAGGCTTATCGTGAACTTTTCAATTACAGCCTCTCACTGATTTCGGCGACCTCTGGAAATTGTTGCTCAAATGTGGAAGAGGTAGATGTAGATGGAGATGGAGTAAATGAAGGGGTATTGGAGTCAATTGATGCAAAATTTGAAATCTTCACTTTGTTGATTGCGTACAATCGCACGTCGAAGCACCGATGGAGTTATCGGTTTTTTGGAGATCCATAACTCAATCCGAGCCGGGTCGTTAGATTGAAGATGCGGGTCAGAGTGATT
Organism: Salvia splendens; assembly: GCF_004379255.2. Lineage (NCBI taxonomy): Eukaryota > Viridiplantae > Streptophyta > Magnoliopsida > Lamiales > Lamiaceae > Salvia > Salvia splendens. The sequence goes on from NW_024598786.1 coordinate 41,546, forward strand.
GCTATCATGCCAACCAAACATGGAATAGAGGGTGGATACAAATGACTATCTATGGCTATCAATGAAACCAAACGAACCCTTAATGTGTAAAAAGTGAGGTAGTGACAAAATATACAGTATACATTTTGTTGATCCAAGAATATTCAAAAGTATTTTCGAAATAAAACAGATTAACATCATATATATATATATATATATATAGGGTCTTGTTAGGTTGAGATTTTTTAGCTTAATTGAGAATTGAGATGCATTTTCAGCCACTCATTTTGAAATGTCAACTACAAGTAGATTATGTCAACTAAGGGGTATTATCGTCATTTCATTTCAATAGCCAGAATATCAAATGTCAACAACTCGTATTAAAATGTCAACAACTAAAAAAATTTATTTTTTTTAATTTTTTTAATTTTTTTTAATTTTTTTTAAATTTTTTTAAAATTTTCGCGCGATGTCAACTACTGAGACATTATGTCAACTACGATGTGTAGTCTGCACATCAAATGTCAATAGCTCTGCACATCAAATGTCAACAGCTTAAAATTGACATTATATATGTGTAGTTGACATGAATTGTATATGTAGTTGACATTATATGTGTGTAGTTGACATGAATTGTATATGTAGTTGACATTACATGTGTGTAGTTGACATGAATTGTATATGTAGTTGACAAAAAAAAATTAAATAAATAAAATAAATAAAAAAATAAAAAATCGAAAAAAAAATAATTTTTTTAAAAAAAATAAAAAAAATATTTATTAAATAAAATATATGATGAAATTACAAATATGCCCTTTCACAATTAATTAATGTAAAAATATTTTCCATGTGGCAAATTCTGGACCACTCATTTAATAAAAAATGAGTGACTGATAATGCATCTCAATTCTCAATTAGGCTAAAAAATCTCAATTGATCACAACCATATATATATATATATATATAATAGAACAAAAGATATAAAAAGGAAATGAATACATCCATATATATATATATATTCATATCCTTTTTACATATTTTGTTCTATTGTTCTTTTTAATCTCGTCCATTCAATTTCAAGATTTGATAGCCCAAAATAATGCCTCATGAATTTAAATTTAATCATTAAAAAAATTGAAAAGGCTAAATTTGGTATACACAAAAGTGTTTGTTATGGTAATTTCCTTGATTTTCTCATCCAAAATCTCAGCGGTTTCTGTCAATGATTGCACGATGCAATCTGTCGTTTCTCCCTTACATTCCAGCGTTTGTTCTCCATTCAACACATGAAGGTTCCAAAATCGTTTCTATTTTTCGTAATTGAAGAAAACCGTTTGATTATTAATTCTCTAACAATACCGATTTGAAGAATACCTGCTTGCGTTTTACAGCATCGGAGAAGAGGCAACGTGTTCCATCGGCATACAACTGTTTCATAAAGTAAGTTCATTTCACAATATCCAAATCCAAAAATAATGAAGTTTATTTATTTTCCAATTTAATTTGCTTCAACATCTATATGTATAATAACTTTGCAGAGAGGAGATTCAGAGGATAAGATTATTAAATTCGATGATGGATTTCATGCCTATTGTCCACTCGCTCTGTATTAATTTTGTGGGATTGATAATACTCCATATATATGTTCACTAAAACAAAATTTGGGTTTGATGTATCCCTGTTGGTAAATTAATGTAATATGTTCTCCCTTTTTAATTTGATTTTAATCAGTTGAGAGTTCTGAAGTCTTATGTATTTTTTTTCATGCAATGATTTTCGAGGCTAGTTGTTTACAGAAATTTCCAGTTGCTTGAGTAATTCATTGTATTTTATGTTTTGTTTTGTTACACAAATTAGTGAGTAAAATATCAATCCACGTTTCTTGTTTTTACCCAAGTGTTTACCAATCATTGGAGTTTATTCATCTAGGGTGTACGAAATTAAAGCATCAAGATTGTATTTTTTTAACGGATGCGCATAATGTACATATGTGATTGTGTAATGGTTGTTTTATGTGAAATAATGGACGATTTGTGAGCTGTAATGTAATTGTTTGTTGACCAGTGTAATTTACGCGGCCGAGATTGATTGTTCGGTGCACGTTTATTGTTTTCCCAAGAGTTTAGCAATCCTTGGGGCTAGGGTGTAGTACGCATTGAGTCCACGAGTTTCAATCATTCATCTAAGGTTTAGGAATCATATCCGCTAGGTAGTAGTTTTTAACTGATATACATAATGTGCATATTATAGTATATAATGGTTGTTTTAGGTTGTGTAATGCGCGTTTTTTGATATATAATGTACTTTTAACTCACCAATTTAATTTAAGTTTGGCTGTGTTTGATTGTTCGGCGCACGTTTCTTGTTTTCCCAAAGGGTTTATCAATTATTGGGGCTAGGGTGTAGTATGTACTAATTCTTAAAACCGTCGTCAAAGTACACGAGTTTCAGTCATTCATCTAGGGGGTAGAAATTATATCGGCTAGGTAGCAGTTTTTAACTAATACACATAATATACATATTATATTATATAATGGTTGTTTTAGGGTTTATAATGCACGATTTGTGATCTATAATGTACATTTTTTCTGACCAGTTCACTTTAATTTTGGCCTGGTTTGCTTTTTCGGCGCACGTTTCTTGTTTTCCCAAATGGTTTAGCAATCATTGGGGCTAGGGTGTAGTGTGTACTAAGTAACAAAATCATTACCAAACACCACTAGTTTCAGTCATTCAACGAGGGTTTAGATATCATCTCGGCTAGGGAGTAGTTGTTTCTGATTCACATAATGTACATATTATACTAAATAATGGTTGTTTTAGTATCAGTAATGGAGTAGACATGAGATATAATGTATATGTTTGCTGAGCCATTTTTTTCTCGCTTTTTGTATAGTTGTGGTTGTACAAAAACCAAGGGCCACGCTAGCAGCTCAGCCAGCCGTCTGATTTCCAAGAGATGCTACTAGGCCTCTTAGACGGTGTAAGGCGTGCGATGAGATGGGCCATAACGACTCAAGAAATTGTCCAATGCTTAAAGAGATGGTGATGGAGAAAGAGATGCGGAAGGGCAAGAGGCCAGCTTGATGTCTTTTTAGTTTTTTAGTCGGATTAGTCGTGTGATTCAATTGGTGGTCTTAGTATTATTAGTATTCACACTGTGAACATTTTATACATTTTATTATTGCATTATTAATCTGTTTTCGTCCATTATCGTTAAAGAATTTCTTCATTATTGGATTCTAGCACTTCAATTAATCTACATAGATGTTCCATTGCAGTTCATTATTAGCCACATTATCTACATTATACGTTGCTTTATCTACATTAAAACGCACTTAATGTGTTGTACACATTATGTTTGCATTTGTAATCGGTTGTCGGTCATTATTGGTAAAGAAGTTTTACAATATCGGAGTGCACTGGACTCAATATAGTTATTCCATTACAGTTCATTATTAGACACATTATGTATATTATACATTGCATTAGGAAACCTATAATGTACATTGTTGGCCTTTAAATTTTACATTATTATGCACACGCACTTAATGGATTGTACATTATGAATATACTACTGCTACGACCAATACTATCATTATTGGGTTATTTATATCCATTACTTTCAGTCTATTGGTCATTATTGTTAAAATAAAGTTAACTCTATCTACATGATTTTATTCCTATTTTACGTTTCTATGGAGCGATGTTTCAATATTCTTTAAAGTAGAATAATTAAATGTGCCGAGTTAATGTCATCAAACACTATCACCAAAGAATTGTTTCTGTTTGCAAAAAGCACATAACAAATGGTTCAAAAGATACCAAGCCACAATTCGGCTGTGTCCACTTTCCAACACGAGTTCTATAAAAAACCCGACAGTTTAAAGAACCACTCCAGCTAATAAATATCCACTCAACAACCATAGCCTCACTCACCCCAGCCTACATGTTCACTCACTCCAGCCCATAATGGTCGACCCACTCTTCAGGCGTTGTACTTGGCCCTGCCTCGGCCAATCTTTCCATCAATTTCGTGGCTAGTGCCACGGGTATTATGTCATCGACAACATCGTGTATGTCCAGTCGCAGCTGCTTCTCTGCTGTGGGATCGTCAACATACAACATCAGAACATTATTATAACGAACATAATAATGCATAATATTTGATATATAATGTACCAAATAAATAATGCACAGTACCAAATAAATAATGTACAGTTTCAAACAAATAATGTACATGCAAACTTTTAAGTTATGGTAAGCAGCAATTCGCCCATATACACAATAATTCTCATAATGCCTACTACATTGCAAATGATGACAACTACTTGATACATAATGCACAACCTCCGTCAAATAATGCACATATTTATATTCCATTCACCAATTTTCCCACACCAGCCAGTAAGCAGATACATAATGTAAAATACTTGACAAATAATGCATCACAGAACATAAATAATGTAATTTTTTATTCAACTAATGCGCACATTGATACTTCATTGAGTTAGTCTCCCATGTATAAGAGCACTTATAAAGGTAAAACCATACTACTCATAATGACAAAAGCAGCAATTCACCCATATACACAATAATTCTCATAATGCATACTATATTGCAAATAATGACAACTACTTGATACATAATGCTCAACTTCAATCAAATAATGCACATGTTTATATTTCATTCACCAATTTTCCCACACCAGCTAGTAAATAGAGAAATAATGGCAAAGACTAGATGCTCACTCACTCCAGCCCATAATGCTCCCCTATATTAGACTCGATATGATAAGTCTTAAATCACCTTTATGTATTTTCAAATTCATAGAGATGAAACTTTATTTCCAATTATGAAATGCTACTTTATTTCCTGTGAAAGAGGGCCACAGACGTTTCATATCCAACTTTTGTAAATGTTTCCTATTAAAAACCATTTTGAATAATTTGTGGATGTAATTTTGAGAGCTTTCGTTTTTATAAAATAATTGTCCCCAAATAAATGTGTCCTCAAACAACACTTTTTAAAACTAATCATTTTGTTGATTAATGATACTATTTCAGTTTGTTTTCATCGATAGAATACCTTTAAATTGCCACAAACTGGTATATCTTCGATTTATAGTTTAAGGAGAAAATTTTAATGAAAAATACTACTATTACTACTGAAAAGATTATAATTTATCTTTTTATTTGTGACTCGAATAATTGTTATTCAACACATAAATCCTTTACGTTGATAACTTAAACTAATTGAAAATAATAAATATATAAACAGCAATTATAATTATTCAACTGAAAGTATTTGTCTGTGAATTGGGATTACTCTAGTCGCTAAGATAAAGTCTGAAAACCTTAACGACCGAAGAACATTAACTAGAGAGGGTTATTTTAATTAAAAGTTACAAAAAATAATTACCTCTACTAGTACTATTATTTATTAATTACAACTTATATCTTGTTCAATTTTTATTCATCAGTTATCATTAAAATCTAATAATTCAAAATTAAAGTTCCATATTTAACTCAGTCGAATATTGATTTAATTATTTACTTAAAACGAGAATAAAGACGTACGGATATAGTTGTATATTTAACGTTGTATGAATTTTTAATGTTTATTCCTTTCTTTGGAAACAAGGATTAAAGGAATTAATTTCAAACAGGGGCGAGTGAAAAATTGACACCAATTTTCCGCTTCAATTGACATTTGACACGGATCGAGAACAGTCGGTGACTGCATCATCATTCCTTCTCAACATTCTTTCTTCCCTCAAAAATAGCTACTTTTATTAATCTTCCACATCACTTTTACCCAATTCTGGATCTGGGCTTCTTAAAATTCCAATCTTTTCAATTTCTTTCCCCCCTAATAAACAATAACCTGCACGGAATTCTCTACAAAAGGGGGGAAGAAAGGTATTGAAAGGGAAAGGGAAGAATGCATGTCATTAGAGACAAGGTTTACGATAAATTATCGAGTTTCTTTTCCGATTCGCAGACATCCAATGAGGTGGTAGATCAAGAACCTGAGGTACCTTTCATAGGCTTTTTCCTAAATATATTTTTGAATATATGAACGTGAGTTTGATTGGAATTGATTTTGAGCGATTTGATGATTTTGGCAAAAAAATCATATGATCCATGTGTTAAGGCTTTGAATTTAGATTTTTTTGGTGCAATACTGCAATGTGGTTGTGTTTTGAGATTTGTTTTGGTAATTAGATATGCTCTATTGGGAACTTTTTAGGTTTATGATGCAGGAATATTGCTCAATTTGATCCTGATTCTGTTAGGGCTTATAATAGGTTTGATCGAGCTGAAACACCTGAAAATGTCGAAATTAGAATTGTGATCTGGTGGGAAAAGGCAATGTCAATCAGCTTCCTTTTTTTCATAAATTCATCTATTTTTTGGTTAAATGACCTTGAAGGATAAATTCAGCTTAATACCTAATTCTTTAGTGATGAATGTACCTGGACAAGAATGTGAGTTGGACTTGAAAAGCTGTCTCGTTTGGTTCAACTGGAATTGTAATTAGATAAAAACTTTGATGTTATTGGAATTCTTGAATGTAAATGGAGAATTAATGTGGCGTTGGATAAACAAGAGTAGCTCTCTAGCTGGGATAATGTGCTTGATTATTCTTTCTTGAAATTTGAAAAGTGCTGATTATATTACATGTTGTTTGTTACTTTGTTATATTCTCGTGTGTTATAATATCTGAAGGCTTAAGCATCGTAAGTGATTCTGTAGTTGATATTCATTGTTTCTAGATTCTCGACAATTATCTACACTGTGCAGATATTTTTTTATAATACTAGGTTCTATATGTGTAGGCCAGGTTGCATGCTAAGAATGGAAAGTCGCCGTCTTCTATGCTTTCCTTTCTCCCCTCAGCCAGTTTCAGCTGGAACCGACCAAATGAGCAAGCTAACGGAGTTACGTCTACTGGTTCACAGTCGTTTCAATGGAGAAGTAAAAGTTTTTCTCTGAAAGATAAACCCTTGGATAGGACAGAAAGCTATGATGATTTTCAAAAAGAAAATAGTGGACATGGCTCAGTGAGGAGCCAGAATCTTGATTCATTTGGCAGCCAATTAGAAAATTCAGTACCTGATGCTGAGAGAAGCACTAGTAGTGGCTCTAGCTCTGATACATTTGAAGATGTCTTTACGCCACATAGTTTTGAGAAGTCCTTGCCCAGCTTTGTCGATGAATCTGTGTTCATCTCTCCAGATTTATATGAGTTCCTCGAGGCATCACTCCCTAACATAGTGAAAGGTTGCCAATGGGCTCTACTGTACAGGTAAAATCGATTTATATTTGTTGATACTGCATTCAGTTATGTAATTCACAATCAGGGCTTGATGTACGCTCTATAATTTACTGAATGAAGGGCAGTACGGCAAGACATGGCATATCACTAAACACACTTATCCGAAAGAGTGCTGATCTGAACGGTCCAAGTTTATTGGTATGTTGACCTGTATATCTACCTGCTTACAGATTTATTTGAAACTTCTAATCATTTAAAACTGATCCATACTTTGTCTTCAGATCTCCGGAGACAAGAAGGGTGCTGTATTTGGTGGCTTATTTGATTGCCCTTTAAAGGCTACTTCAAAAAGAAAATATCAAGTATGTCATATGCTTCTCTCAGCTATGGAAATCATGTTCTGAATTACTGTTTTCGAATTCCAGTACATTTGACCTTCTTACGCCGTTTATTACCTATTGCCCTCTACTTGACAGGGAACAAGTCAAAGTTTTGTTTTCACGACAATATATGGTGAATCAAGGCTATTCAGAGCAACTGGTAAGCACATCCCATTGTAACCATATTAAGAGTGTGCTTTATCTTAGCAGGATGTTACCCGGTTCACACGATTAATTCTTTGGATTCATAGATATTTTTATCATATGTGGACTACGGTTAGGTTTTACTTACGTAGATGCTAACTGTCTCTGAGGGTAACTAAAATGAACAAAAGATTGTGATTCATATTTAGAGGATGCGTGCTAGATTGCATTGTTGAAATGAATAATTTTTCATAAACATATATTTATAGTATTGCCTGATTGCTATGCTTAAACATCAATAGGAGTTCACTTGAAACATGTTGTATCGCTAGTCACTATTATAATCTCAGAACTGACTACCTTTATCCGTTTGTTTGTATAGGTGCGAATAGATACTTCTATTTGTGCTTGAATGATTTGATTGCTTTTGGAGGAGGTGCCAGCTTTGCTCTGCGCTTGAACGAAGATCTGTAAGTTCTTTTACCACATGGCTACGCACTTATGGGGTGTTTGGCTAAGTTTATTTGATAAAGCATGCCAACTCCTATATCCTATTTATAAGATTTTAGGCCTTTTTGTAAAATATGCTGTTGGATCTTGAATCCTTGATTGAGCTTAACACCATGTTAGTAATAGTAAAGGTGCAATTACAACTACTAGAAATAAAAGTGGTTTTCCTAGACAATAATTCTCTTTCCAATGAAGAAATGAAGAGCCCTCTTACATACTTTCAAGAAGAGTTTATAAGCTAGTCTCAGACTTATTTTTGCTCCTCCATCGTAGATTATCTGGAACCAGTGGACCTTGTGAAACATTGGGAACTCATGTTTAGCTCATGATCAAGAGTTTGTATTGAAGGATGTAGAGGTACTCATTCTAGCTATTTACCCTTCATAACTTGTATTTTAACTTAATGCATCTCAATGAGAATAGAAATACTTATACTAACAAATATACTGGTTTTTGCTGATCTTCTTGTTATTCCTCTTGCAGCTGTGGGGTTTTACACATGCATCTCAATACCTTACATGAAAGCAAAGCAAAAGACCACAGTTTGTTATTGTGTTGCAACTTTATACTATGGAAGACCAATTCTTTCATTTTAATTAATCTATTTTTTCTCCGAACATGTACAAGTAGGGCCATTACATGTGTAGTAGCCCAATTGGTTGGTAGAAATTAAACTCGATATTTATCTTGTGTTGTAATGAGCAACAATTCCTTACTAGTTTGACAGGTCTTATAATATCCAAATTTATATATTTATTCCTTTCAAATTTATAATTTTATAATATCCAAAAGCTTCGACGCTATATCATCATTAGCTACACTGAAAAAATCGATTACAGGTTTTGATAATTTGATGTATTATTGAAGAAATGTGAGAGTAGATATAGATGTATAACTACAGCTTATGCAAGAATCCAGTGAAAAGATACATGGCAATGCTAAATTTTCAAGAATTGATTTGCTTAATGTAAGAAGCTTGCTTAGACTCAACAAAATTCTTTATGGTTGAGGCATTGCCTTGTAAAACAACCCTTCCATCTTCCATGTAGACGGCACCATCTGCATACTCGAGTTCTTCTAAACGATGAGTAACCCACAATGCTGTAGTTCCTTTGGAACTAGCCACAGAGCTTTTAACTGCTTTTACAACCCCAGCCTATCAAAAAGTAGCAAATAATCTTTGTTCACATTTTGAATGATGCATCCTCAACATAGTAGGCTGATACATATACTGATATAAGCTAGAGTCCATGTTCAAATACACTTGGGTATGCAGCAATACTAGGTTAATTGCGACATCATATCATGTTAATCAACAATTATATGAAGCCATGACCTCAAATTAAGCAAGAATGTAGATCACAACAAAACTAACTTATTTGACATCTTAAGAATATACATATATCTAATGCTGAATATACTTAGATCGTTCTAACCACTATATTTTGATTCCAGGCAGCAACCTAAATGAATATCCTGAACTTAATAATATGTAAAGACCAATGCACATGCAGCCGTGCATATATCTTACCAGCCATATAGCTCAACATACCAATACAGGCAAAGTGAAAGTGTGAGGATGTGTTTTCCGTAGGATCATTACCAGTAGAAGTGAGTCCAACATCTGTAGGATAGGTGTGGATACCTCACCTTTCTTATTTTTGGTAAAAAATTTGGATATCTCAATTTTACTTTTCTGTGAAATGTTTTAAACTTGTGACTCTTCTATGCATTTTCAGGATTTCAGAGAGTGGCTTTGGTTATTTATTTTAGGATTTCACCCGTAGTCCAGTAATACTTTACTTCAGATAGCACAAGTTGTGAGAGACCATTAAATTCTTATCCCAGTCATTCCACAAACAACTGAAAAAAGAAACTAGGCCATTAGCCATACCTGATCATCTTCATCCAAGAATGATGTAAGTTCATCTAGTAACAATACTTTGCATGCTTCCGCCAGAGCGCCAGCTACAGCAACCCTTTGCTTCTGACCACCACTAAGGGTCTGAACGGGTCTCTAGATGTTTGAAAACAACAGTCAGATTTGCAGAAATATTTAGCTCATAAACATTAAAATAATTTATCTTATTTTGACATACTTTCAAATATTCATACATGCCTACAGCATCCAAAGCTTCAGCCACTCTAGATGTAATCTCATCATTGTCTATATTGAATTTGCCAAGGCCAAAAGCCACATCCGCCTCCACAGTGGGCATAACTACCTGCCAAAAGAATGGGGAGACTACAAAATGGCTTATAAAAATAATTTCTGACTTAACACAGATTTGACATGTAGCTACACATGGCCATTTCTGATGACAAAAACTGAAATGGTAGAAGCCCTTCAAAAGTTTAAGTTTTCTGACGTATCCTGTGCATTACCTAATTAGATCCACGACAATGCCTCCGTTTCTCTAATATTAACCATATATACAAGAGGAGAAGAAGTTAAATAAGTGTTTATCATGTAGCTCCTACATATTACTTGTTGAAGAATGATGGCATGTCCCATAATTTATTCCAACCAACATAAATCACAAGAGTCACAACAAACTGCACAACACCTTTGTAAAGTTTTCCTAAATATATTAGCTTAGTGTTCTAAAGTGCTGGTGGCTTATATCAAAACATTTTAACTTATGAAAAAGACAAACAAAAAGGGATTTATGGCAATCTGACTACACCAGAGAAATAATTTACAGGGTTACAAACGTGACATGTACTTGATCGTTACCTGATGATCAGGATTCTGGAATACAAAACTCCTGGGCTTCTTCACATGCAAATACCCACCACCTGGATTCAATAAACCACCCAAAATCTGCAATGTGTTGTGTTTAAATTAAGAAATTAGGGTTCATGAGATTAGAGAAATATCAATTCCCCAATATCGCAACCTCACACTTCCCCATACATGTTTGCATCATAATACATCATGCACAGAGGTGAAACAGCACGCAAATAAAACAAATTAATGCTAATTCCAATATAGGTATCTCCCCAAATATCCAGGAAATAAGTTGCCTAGAATTTCAACAAACAATTGACAACAATATACACACATTACATGCGTCAAAAATCAAATCGTTATATACCTTTAGAAGTGTAGATTTCCCGCAGCCATTGGGACCCAGAAGCATCCAGAACTGGCCGGAGGGGATGGTGAGAGAGCAATCGTTGATAATAGGGACAAAATTTCCCTGCCGAGTCCTGACGGAGTAGCTTAGATTCCGACATTCTATTGCTGTGCTGTTAGCAACTGCGGTGGAGACGGAAGCTGCGGCGTAATTTTCTCCGGTAGAGTGAGCAAGGGGAACCGGAAATTGCACCGCCGCTGTGGCGCGAACCACGGCGGTGGCATTCATTACGATAAATATTTGTTATAATAATAAGAAGGTTATATATTTATTTGACTCATATGCTGCGATGATTTTTAAGATAAAATATACTCCCACTCTGCATTGTTTGTCTACGATTTTTGCTTATTTCAAATTTAGCATACTTTTATCTCTTTATTACCAAAGCAATTAATAATTCCCAACAGAAAATATTAATAAGGTGTTTATATTCTGACTTCGAAATTAACATGACATATTTTAAGTATTTCACTAGTTTAGAAACAAGTAGGATGGATTAGTATGAAATCATAACATCAAATATAAGTGGAACGAAATAAATCGAGCTACATTTTTACAAGTTGATGGATCACACCACACATCGCAACTCTGTTTCTCAGTTCTATCTGAAAAGGTTTAAACGAAACCACAAAAAATATAAATTAAATAAATTAACAGGAGCATCGATCCCCAGCAAAATAAATAGCACCTATATTTCGTGGTTTTCTCCTCATTTCCCAGCTACAAGATACAAGCGTCAAAAACCATAACGAGACCAAGATTATACAACTTCCTCATTTCTCAATGCCTTGCTGGAGATATTGAATCAAATCGTATCCAGCCGTCGTCCACTTATTGTAGGCATCGGTGCATATGCGAATCATAAAATTGGCTGCTTCGCGCTCGCTCATCTCTGGATGGAACCTCTTTCGAAGATTTCCAATAGGATCTCCTCTGCTGAAGCAAGGCAACCCGCTGTCGAGCATCATGGCCACTGTACTTAGGATCCCATCCATGTAGCGTCGTGCAGCAAGGTAACCCTTTACACACAAGCTGTGCAAGGAACGATGACAACGTTAGCTAGCATCAAGCATAATTCTTGAAAAGAGAGACAGACCAAGATATTACTAACACATTACCTTACGAACTGGTACCACGTATCACTTTTCATCACCCCTGATGGGTCGAGTAGTTGAGTCATCTCGTGACTCAGTTTGAAGTGAGCACTTTCAAACCTCATGTTTCCACCAGGAGAAGTTTCCAAGATAAAACCAAAATCAATATGAACGAGCCTACCTACACTGCATTCGCAAAGAATCGCAACAGGCTTAGTATAATGTAAAAGGTATATATTAAAACTAACTGCACAACTGAACCAACATAGATTTTCATGCTATATAAGTTGACTGTCAATGGATTTTAATCATCAATCACATTTTTTTCACTCTGAATCATCATAGAGGCTGTAAATCTGTAATGCATCCTGATAACATGGTGTGTCTAATCCTTCAACAAAAAAATAATTTCCATCTCCTTAGGATAGATCAAAATATTTGTAGAATGTAAGAAAATAAAGCACAAGATGATTCATGCCAAAAAATAATGGCAATCTAAATACTGAACTTTGGAGACTAAAAGGATGGAATTGTGAACCACAGAATCCATCTATGGATTTAAAATGACCAAGTAAAGCTTTGGGTTATTGTATTTTAAGCATTGATGCGCATATGCACTTACCTGTCAAACAAAAGATTCCCATTATGCCTATCTTTTGGTTGAAGCAAGAGGCTAGCAACTGCATATCCAGCACTGCTAATGAGAAAATTCTCCCTAGCAGTTTCAAAGCTGGGTGATCCAACTGGCCCAAAGTCCTGTTGAAATATCTCATATAGACCACCATCAGTGGTCTCGCCCATCTGACTCCTACTTCGAGAATTAGGCACAACCTGTCAAGCATATAAGTAGAAAATTTAGGGCAAACAATGATAGGAAGCGGATATGAGAACATGTCAAGCTATTTAAGGGAATTGCTTCAGAGCTCGGCATCCATAGCTTATTCAAGAAGATGCAGTGCAGATACAGCATAGAGTACCAGCTTCTTCAAAACAATAAGTAATGTAAGTTAAATTTCCTTCTCGACAACACACAAGCCTTTACATTTTTTCAACCATATAGGACACCAACAATACATGTCAAGCATCTTTATTAGAATGGCATTTGGTTAATTTTTTAAAATAGATTGCCTCATGACACTTTTCAAAATGAGCAATAACTTAAGTAATAATGCTGATTGGTACAATGGAGTAATCCTGAATACATCCTGAGAGTTTCTACTTAATATTAGTGTGCCTCATACTTTGTCTTTGTGAACAGCCATGTGCAAGTGAACCAGTTATTTAATATTCTCTTTATGGCCTCACAATCATGTTTGATCCATTAGAATGAGAGTCCCATTTTCTAAGAGTCCAATAGACAATTGTGCTTGTGTCGCTAATCATCATTCTGAGTTTCACGCCTAGAACAGTTTAGTTTTGGTGCTTGCACAAATAAAATGTGTTCTGCCATATGAAATAAAACAGTATAGTCGACAAATCTCTTATTTTGTTAACTAATTCACCAAGTGGCGAGGTGCACATTAATATATTATTCATAATATTAAAGAAAAGCAAATTAGAAAGAAAGATAAAAGGCAATAGATGCATGATGAGCATTAGATTGTGAAGAAATCATCTGGTAAAAATTCAGGGACATGCCAAAAAATTGTTCATAGAAGTATAATGTAATAGATGACGTTGACACACCTCAATAATTCCTCTCTCTGGGCCAGTTGGGAGTACTCCATAAGGAAACACATAGAGACTAAGATCAACAGCTTCAAAGATGTCCTTCAAAAGTGAAATAACTTGCAAAGCAAGTACATCTTGTCGGCAGTCATCTCCAACCTACAAGCAAACCAGTTGCATCAGGATACGAACCATGTATTTTCAGATATGCTTATCTACTTCTCTTTGCTACAACTAGGAAACAAATTAACACAGATACTTTCTTAATTGCATGCAGTACTAAGCCATGCTGCAAACCACATAAAGAAGATTAACGCATGCATAATCTTAGAAGGAGAGAACAAATCAGACAGCAGACACACACAAAAGAAGTTGCATCCTTATTTCAAATCACTTACTGCCTAGAATGCCTCTTAAACAGTTTTCTAGTGAGGTCTTGGTTCATTACGTGCTAGGTTGCAAGATAACCAGCATTTCCACATAGCAGATAGTAAAGCACATAGTCCAATTAGGAAGGATATAAAATCAGAGTATGAGATCATTAAGAAGTGCACCAAAAGATATGGGTATAGCTGAGCCAGGATGTATGGCTAAAAAGCTGCCTACATGGTCCCACATTAGTAAATCACAAAATAAAGATTTAGGTTCAAGGGCCCCACATGTATATATATTTAAAGTCTGCACAAACTTTGCAACAGATAGCCTCAGGTCAAATACACAACTGCCTTTACTTCATAACTTTGATGTGTCTTCTTTACTTAGCTATTGTTCTGTCATAAGATCTTCCTGTTGTTGCTAATACATCAACCACTTTTTGATCTTATCTTCATCAACCACTATTGTTCTGTCCTTATAAACTATAAACAGGTATTGTGTGCCTAGACAAACTCCAGTAGCCATTAGTTTTGATCCAAACTTGAATTGAACTATGATAGCATTCAAATACATACAAGCTCACTGGTCCAACGGATCAGCAGTTCATGGAGTTAATACCTTGAGATGAACTATGCTAAGCACCCAATCCATTCAGAATGTCACATACCTTGAAAATACAAGCTTGAGGCTTTATATCATTATGATCCCCATCCCGGTCCACGACATTGAATGTTATCATTATAGGGACTTTTGCTGCTGATTGTAAAGGTATTCCACTATCAACCTGTATACCCCTTACAAGTTGCCGGGAGCTGTAGGTAGGTAGAGGTCATCTCCATCAACTTGGATTTTCTCCAATTCTCTATCAATATTAAAATAAATATCTTGCCATTAACATTAAATAGGAGAAACAACAAGCAAAATTTGAAGTGTAATTCCTACTTTCTTATGCCAGCTCGCCCTATCCTCTTTTGGAATTGGAAAGAGGACACCGGATATAGATGTAACCTTGTCAAAGAAATCAAATTCTCTTTGAAAAATAGCACGCGCTTTGGGACTGAAACCATCAATTATTTTTTCTCTTACTACTGGAAGCAAAGCTGAAAGGCGACAGTCTGGAGAAAAAGAGAGGAAACAATTAATTATGTGCCCTACTCCCATATAAATAGGTGAGATCCTGTCCCAATTCGGAAAACATAATCCTATCCCAATTAGGAAACATAATCTATACAGATTCAAGGCATACTAACAAGTATAAAAAAGACCACAGCTTCAGAACTAAACTAAGATAGAAATTGTGAAACAGAAACTGATTACTAAAGTATTTCCAAGGGAAACTATCATACTTGAGGACTGTTATAGAATGGATATATTGCAAGCCATCTATGATCAATCAACAAACAAAATCAATCTTCATATATGTGACTATATATGACAATCATATAAAGAAGTGCTTGGAATTCTGCAGAGGATATAACATGCAGAAACATCTATGCTCTATGACTATTAACATAATTATCATGGATTTAGAAAAATACACACTAACGATTATAATGACGAATGTGTAATAAAAAATGTATTTTGTTCTTTCTGCATCAGAAGAAGTATACCGTGGGCGATGGCAAAGGTGCATCTTTTGCCCCTGCTCCTGCCCCGGCCCCTGCCTCAGGAACACAGGCTTCTTCACCCTGTAAGGAAAATCCTGTCATAAATAACTCGAACAATAGATAAATTGCATAATATGCTGTATACCATCAGTAATATTTTCACCTGTAAGTGCCATATCAGAATATGGGCAAGATATCACTTCGTTGAGCAGCTCTAAGAAGGTAACCCTCGACCAACTTCTGCATAATTGCTAACATGTAAAGTACATTTCTGATATAATATTCAAGGTAAAGTGAGAACGCTAAAAAATTTTCTTATTGAGTGATGATTTCAAGTAAGATCATTTTCTTAACATGCAAATACTAGTAGTTTCTATTATACTCCCTCCGTCCCACTCAAGATGTCCACTTTCTATATTTGGAAATAAATCTCTCTCTCTCCTCTCTCATTAAAATATTCAATCACCTTTTCCACTCTACTTTGTCACAAAAAATTACTCCCCTAAAACTTTGTGCCACTCAAGAATGTGGACATCTGAGTGGGACGGAGGGAGTACATATCAAGGGCGACTCAAAAGACATGGACACATGGCACCAAACTAATAATACCACCTAGCTTGCAGTTTTAATATGTAGACTTCTTTACTTCACAATATCACTCTGCTATATGCCACCAAAATGCAATCACAAGAAAGCAAGCCATCATACCCCTTCATCATGTCTTAGTGCCTGCACCAACTGAGGCATAAAGAATGTCACTCTATCAGGAGGATAAGATTCCAACACCCTGAGAACATAAGCCATGACTCGAGGGTGGCCTTTATATGCTGGGGTAAGGAACTCTAAAGCTTGCGTATTGAACAAGCTGCCCAGTGTGGTAATTGTTGCAGAAGTGTTGAATTGTCGTCTACCGCTTTGGGGGTTATGAAATAAGGCAAAGCTTCTGGAATACTGCGAATCTCCGTTATATGTGACTAAGAAGAAGAAAAACAATGCACAGGTTAAAACCATGTCAAAACAAATTAATAAGATGGAAAATACAACCAACATATGTGATGTGTTTTGACATGAAAAGTCATCTACATCTTTCAGCTTATACA
>NW_024598787.1:0-47459 GCF_004379255.2 Salvia splendens
TACTGCCAGAATTTTTATGTTCCGACCAGAGGGTTGCATTGTTGGTTTTGACTGACCAAATGATATATTTTCCGTGTGAAATTTTAGCTGGATGAACTTTAATGTGTCTACTGTGTTGTGACCAAATTTTAGCTACATATGAGGTCGGATGGATTTTTGGTGATTTTACAAACCAACTGCGCAGTTCTGCCAGATTCGTGGTTATGTGAAATATCACTTGTTGCCAAGTTGAGTGAATTATATGATGCATGTATTTTTTAGGAATGTATCCTATGACGTGATTATGTGTGGCACGTTGAGAAATATTATGGCATGTTTTCCTTATGTTGATGAATGTTGGGATGGGTAATTTAAGAGAATGATAAAAGGAACGATAGGACATGCATGATAATGTGAATTGATGGAAGGCTGATTTGTATTGTGGTTTGGCAAGGGTTTTGTGTGTACGTGAGCACAAAGAACGAGGGTTTGCCTTAAGTGGATATTGAATTGTTTAAGCAAACGATTTGGGCTTTCGAACTGAGTATTTTTAAGACTTTCTCTTTAAAGTATGTTTACAGTTTTTATGAAAAGTATTTATATGTGCTTTCTAATTAAGATATGATGTTAAGTGCGAGCTTGCTATTTAATGTGAAGTATTATTATAAGTGTTATTTGCTTGGTGTTATTATATGTCGTTAGGTGTTGCTTTACGAGTGCTTATGAAGTGTAGCTTTTGTTGAGTTTGAAAGTTATGTGTTCGGCTTTTGATGACAGAAAAATGATTTACATTTCAAAAATGTGTTAGAAAAAAAAAATAAAGTTGAAAAGGTTATGTCAAGCCATATTTGTTTTGGAACTATGCCTATCTGACTGCAACGATGAATGGAATGGATTGATGGGTGACCGTGGGAGGTAACCACTTCCCCGGCACTTAAATGGAATGGATTGATGGGTGACCATGGGAGGTAACCACTTCCCCGGCACTTGAATGGAATGGATTGATGGGTGACCGTGGGAGGTAACCACTTCCCCGGCACTTGAATGGAATGGATTGATGGGTGACCGTGGGAGGTAACCACTTCCCCGGCACTTGAATGGAATAGATTGATGGGTGACCGTGGGAGGTAACCACTTCTCCGGCACTTGAATGTTAAGATATGATGAATGATGAAAGGAACGATGAATGATGAATGGATTGATGAATGAACAAGAGATAGTGAAATCGGGTTTGTCAGATACGGCATATGTTCCAGGAAAATAGATCGAAAAATCGCTTTTGAAAAATGAAAAGATAAATGTTTAGTGTTCTCGGACTTTTCCTAAACCCGAGTTCACTCAAAGAGTGGCTTGACAAAATCAGTTGTTATGAAAATATATTTCGGCATGTGTCCACTGAGTACACCAAGTACTCAGCCCTGCATATGTTTTAAAAATATGCCGGTTGAGCAGTGATGACGACGGGCGATGTTGAGCATAGACGATGAAGATCCTTCGATAGAATAGTACTCGGATGCGACGTGTCTCCATACACGACGTTATCTGCTCTTGACTCTTCCACTGCAGTGCAAAAGTCGAGTTTGCACTCTTTGTATCGTGCACTCTGATATATAATATGTGAGTTATTTCGGTTCAAGCTTCAGTTGTGCCACAGTTTCCCCTTTCTTCCCCGCTTCTTTCATCCTCCCCTAATCGCGATCAACCGTATTTTCTATCCTTAGAAAATGCGGTCGTGACAATGGATGTGCCTCTCTCCTATTACACTGGAATCTTGGTAAATTTGTTTGTCAAATTAGCCGTCGTATGTATCGTATCAGTGCATATTATTGTAGGATAATTTGCCTATAAATTTATAAATTTTCATCAAAATATAGTTTTTGCATACGGACTTTACAATTCATATGTAAATTATCAAACTATTAATTTGTTCTATTTTGCAACCAAACTATTAAATTCACATGTAAACGATCAAACTATTAATTTGTTCTGATTTGCAACCAAACTACTGATTCGATTTGATTTTACATTTTAATAAATGTGACATCAACCAAAATAATGTTAAGTTTTATAGTTAAATAATTCATTGGTTGAATTATGGTTAAAGAATTATATCAAACCATTTTAAACTCTAAATCTTAATCAGAAGCAAAATCAGAATAAATCAATTGTGAAATACGTGTTTTAAATGTTAACAATAATAACACATAACCACATCATACACGCATCGCTAACAAAGTATTAGACTTAAGTAATAATCTTTAAATGAAATTTTCTGCGTCTATAACTGCATATTTTGACGATCATTTTGTGAAGGTATGGTCGGTATCACATCATATGTTGGATTTTATGAGATTTGCTCTCCAAAAAAGGGTGAACACGTCTTTATATCGGCTGCATCAGGAGTTGTAGGTTAGCTTGTTGGCCATTTTGCTAAGCTATTTAGGTGTTATGTCGTTGGAAGCGCAGGATCACAACATAATGTCTTTTAATTATTCTTTTAAATTAATTTATAAAAATCCATTCACCAACTTCTTTTTCAATTTGAATTTGCATAATTTGTTGGTGATTAATGAATATGGAATATAATTGTAACGCCCACTTTTCGAACCCTAATTTTCGAACCCTAAATTTTGCATTTAATGTTTTAATGCCGTGAAGTATGTGGATTTAATTGACGAGTGAATTAATTGCTTGATTTCTATGCGAACTAATTTTGTAGTTGAGAGGTGGAATAGTCAATCTGTCGAATTGATGACGTGGCCTTAATTAATCGATGCGGAATGAAATATAGCCGCAAATTATATTTTGGGGAGTGAGATTTTAATAGGATCATCAATAATTTCCTTACCCTTTTTATTGGAATTTTCGACCACTATGAATTATGGAGAGGAATTATTTTCTTGGATTTAATTATTTGCTTGGGATAATTACCCAATTAAATCCAAAGCCTAATTATCCTATTTCTTGATGAAAGAATCGGCCCCTATTATTCTTAAGGAGATTTCGAAATCTCTAGCTTGTGGGAGATGAAATTATTCATTATTTATTTGATCCCTCAATTATTCTTTCCATGTTTTAATTGGAATATCCTAGCAAATCTTTCCATACCTTTATTTACTAAAGTTGGGAAATTATTCCTTGTGCGAAGGCATTAAAACACACGACCTATTTCCAATTGTGGGAGGACTTTTTATTTAATTTTTCTTGCTCCGCTAATTATTTATTCTGCTCCGTGAAAATACTAAATTAAATCAATGGCTAATTAAATGGCCATGATTTTTGAAATATTCTCCCTTATTCTCCCTCATTATTCACGCCAATTCCCTTCCCCAATCTCTCAAATCTTAATTTAAGTTATTCTCCCAAATCTTCAATTAATTGTGGGATATTCTATTCCTTAAGCCTATAAATAGAGACTAACTAAATCCCTAAACCTAGCACTCAATTTCACACGCCTATTCCCCCTCAATCACACGCCCCCTCCCGCTCTTCTCCACTCTCCCATTTGTTCTTCCACTCTACTCAAGATCCCCTCAATTTCCCAAGAGATTATTGAAGAACCAAGGTTTTATTCGCATTCTACCGATTGTTTCGTCCAAGAAAGGTAAATTCAAACCTATATTCTTGACTCCTCTCCATCTAAACCTTCTTTGACTTCGTCATGCATGTAGAGAGTGTAGGGAATGCAGATCTAAGGGATTTAATCGGTGGGAATTTGTGTTTGGATGTGTGATTTGCGTTTTGAATGAATTGGTTGATGATTTAATGAATCTATGGTGAATGATATATGACGTTACGAAAACATGAGTATAAGGACTCTCTCGAGCATGTGTGTGTGTTAAAACCATGAAAAAGTTGATTTTGAATAAATAGGGATAAACCCTAATTCGAATTTTTAAAGGCATGAAAAGCTGTAAGTTCGGACAGTATGTTCCGACATGTATTTGACCGACTAAATGAACTCCGATTTGATCGATTCTTTTTCCTGAGTAAACCTCATGATGTATTCTGTATTGTGTGCGAATTTCAACTCATTTAGACGAAAGATGAATTTATGGTGAATTTTTAAAGTTGACTGCGCAATTCTGCCAGAAACATGTTTTCTCGACCAGTGGGTTACGTCTTTGATTTGACCGACTAAAAAGGGGTATTTTGACATGAAATTTAAACTGGAAGTTATTTTATGAGTCTACTGCTTTTTTGTAAAGTTTTAGCCCCAACGGAAGTCGGATGAATTTTAAATGATTTTTATAAAATGGTTGCGCAGTGCTGCCAGATTTCTACCTTTGCAAAATAACTATATCTTTATGTTTTGAATGGCATACATGAATTATATATGTGACGAGAGGATGTGATATGCAAAGATGTTATGCTATGATGTGATTTCCATTTGTTGTTGGGAAAAGGGAAAAATTAAGGACATGCATAATATTAAGTCCATGTTGGTGACTAATTGAGAATACCTTATCTAAAGGTGATAATTCATGCGCTAAACGTGATATCAAAGGAAAAGCGATACTTGAAATCTAAACGGTCGAGGTGGGCTTCTTTTCTACCCTACACTATGTGTGGGCTTTCTTTTACTAAACTCTTTTACGTATGATTGTGGAGCTATAAGGGTGGTTTAAAGTATTTATCATGCCGTGATTTGTTTTAACGTGCCTATCTGATGTGGCTGTTGCCACTGTTATATAAATCGAATTCGGGTCCTCGTAGAGCCGCAAACTCTACTTAGATTAGTGTACACCTATGGTAGATCGTGTGCTAGCGTACGGGCTGGCCGGTCTAGTGACCTGGTTTGCGGCCGCATTCCTTGTCATGTATTGGCAGATATGGCTATTGTCTATGGGAAAATGACTGATCAGTCGAATTTTACAATGGGAAATGATTTGAGTGCCTCGGGCCTTTCTAAAGCTAAACCCCGATGGTTACTTACGTATGGCATGATAAACTATATCTTTATTAAAAATGTTTTCGGCATAAGTCCACTGAGTATTTTATAAGTACTCAGCCCTGCATATGTTTTCCTTATGTGCAGGTTGAGCGGCGACGAGCGGTTGGCGGTGTTGAGCAAATTAAACGAAATGATAATATTGTCTTGAAACTCCGAGTGTCGTCGTGTCTTCACACATGACTTCACTCTTTCTCTTGGTCGTTTTCCGCTGCGATATTTCTTTTACTTATTAGCAATTGGGCTTGAACTTGAATTTGTTCCGTTATTGGATATTTTAAAGTCTTGCTGGATAATGTCAAACTCTTAATCTTTTCCATTAATATTAATGTCTGGGCCAACTCATTATTTAAACCCGGGCGCTCATCTTGTTTTATACTTAATTGCATGTTTAATATGTTGGTCAAGCCTTATTGATGAAACCCTAGCCTATTTTCCTTGTTATATTTAAGTCTGTTTAAGTCGCGATCGCCCGCATTTATTATACCCTAGAAGGGCGGTCGTGACAGTTTGGTATCAGAGCCTCAGTTCTTTCCGCTCTGGACCCAAGAGTCTTGTTGAGTCAAAGTCTATTCATGTGTAATTTGACTAAATGATAATCGTCGAAGGCTCAACACCACGACTCATCTCCGCCCAACCACGAAGAATGAGGTAACAATTATCTCAATTTATACTGATCCGAACCTGTGAAATGTTGGAAATTTCAATGGGAATCGAAGATAATATGACGTCATGGAAAATGTTGTTTGAAGTGTGGGATGATGAAAATACATGGATATGAAATTGCTTGATACGACTATGCCAAAAAAAATTGTTTGAATATTTTTGTGCACACCCCGATAAGGGAAATTGGCGAATATGTGATTGGACTTCTATGAGTTTGGATAGATGAAATTCTAAATGATTGAAAATTTTATGAATTGTGAAACGTGAAGTATGCGTGTGATTACTTGATTATACTATGAAACAACACCTATGGAAAATAAGTAAATACTATGGCTTTTGGAAAATGTTGTGAAGATATGAACCGTGAGACACTATGAGATTATACAATTGCTTTTGTTTAACAGTGAGGCATGATGGCTTTGAATGTGTTGGATATTGAAGTGTGATTGTGAACTTGTATTAATTGACGATGAGATTTGCTATTACGTCCACGAAACTGCAAATTTTTTACTTGAAGAAAATGCATGTTACTTCCATGAACGACAAAACTTTTATGCCTAGGCGGTTAAAATTTCATGACTATGAAACTGTGAAATGCAAAGCATGATACGCGCGTAGTTGTGAATTGTGATTGTGATACAGATGAGCATGAACTGCATGATTTATGAAATGCGATTCCATGGATGATTGGTTGACTAAGTGTTGCTATTCACACATATTAATGTACGATGTTTGTTATGCTATGGAATACCAAATGATTTATACGAATAAATGTGTTGATTGTGCAATATATGCATGACGTTTATGTGGTGAAAATTCATGACCGGTGAAGTACGAGGTATCGTATAGAACCACTATTAAAGTGGAATGTGGAACTTTTGAACTTAGCTGCAAACGTAGGAGCCAGATGAAGCTTAAGTTAGGTAATGATCAGATAGACGTTGAAGTACGAGGCTTCAAGCTATGCTTGAAATTATAACTGTAAGTTGACAACTGCAATATCACTTTCCTGAGTTATAAAACCAACGAAAATATATATTTCGAACTTTGGTGTATCCTCACAATGGCGAGATCATACCTAAGATCTAATAAAACCATGCAGTCTTGCATACCATGCCAAAGTGGCGATGCGACACAAATACGACGACGTTTACGACACCTTAAGACCATGTGTAAAATGGCAATGCTTTTCGAAAACTACGTGGCATGGCAAGAAGACTTTGAAGATGCGACTAAAAAAAATGTTATTAATTTCGACGATACGATGAATCTCAACTTGGAATCCACGGTTTCATAGAACGATGTTACCACGTTCAGGCTCGCGAAAAATGTGCGAGGGAGTGCAACCCTCGTAGCTAGAATGAACGATATTTAAATCAACAGTACTTACTTGGATTCTAAATTCCTTTCGGGACGTTTTGAATAAACGTGAGCCCTTGTCTATTTAAACTCCTTGGTTGACTCCCAATTTGCAAGTAATGCCCATTATACTTTCTTCATCGAGTTATGACTCGCTTTCAGTTCTTGAAAATTTGTACTTGCCTTCGTAACCTTGGACATCTTGATTAATCGTCTTCTTTGATTCATCTTTCGTAAGGACAATATTTTGACCTTGTGAACTTCCGTCATTGAACTTCATTCCTAAGGTCGTTTGCAGTTATGACCTTCAGTATGATCACACCTCCAGACCTGTTTTCTTCAAATAATGGAATATTCTTATTGGAACTATTGGTTCACCTCTTTATTTTGTAACCATGTATGTGGCAAGTTCTTTCTTGCAGAAGTGAAATTCTTTTTAGCTCGGTTTCACTACATATATTGCTTCATACTCAATGATTTTTCTTTCTGCAATAGCAAGTTAAGACTATCTTGTTCTCTCCTTCCTTAATGGTTGATCTTGTTAAATTTCTGAAAAATTCCATTCACTTTGAGTTGTCTTTAACAAACCCGCGAACCCATTGATGTGAGTTCATCTTTTTCCAATACCATGATGTTGTTGAACCATTATTTGTACTACTTCATGACATTTGTCTATGTTTCTAAATCCTGCCGCGACTTTGAACGATATCATTCATTGCTGTCCGAAATTTTTGCAAATTGTGATCTAGCAGTCGGCTATGGAATTTGAGAATTTTTGCAGTTTCATCATGTTTCCATGACCTATCTCATGTTCTTTCGAGCTCTCATCAGAAGTAAATTCTCAAATCTCTATGGGTTTTATTTGATACCTCTAAACCATTTGATTCTCAGAATGGACGGGTTGAGTCCAATGGAACTCAATCATTACATTTTTGTTCTTGTTTCCTTGATTAATTTTGGAGCCTTCCCGACTAAAAACATCCACAGCAATGTTGCAACAATTTGAAATCTGTTCATATCCAAGTAAGACTGTTGGGTCAAATTTCGAATCCTTGTTACTAGACAGTAGGGAAATGCAGTAGTCGACTCGGATATATGCAAGGAATAAGTTTCTATAGTCAGACAGGCTCAAAAATGACACACCCACCAGAAGCATCGACATAACCGACGAGATACATATATGAGTGAACGATCGATCGAACGATAAGCGAATAAAGAATATGAGAAGATGTGTTTACGGTCACCATCGTGCGAGGAATTTGTAGAGGAAGTACAAGCCCCTTCATAGAGTTTATCACACAAAATAAATATCGTTAACAAGAAAGAACCTATGAAAGGTGACGAGAAAGAGCCACGGGACGGCGACACGATCGAGAAAAGAGATGTGTGATAATACCATGAATGTTAGAAAAATCGTGTAGAAGTTGGAAGACAATGAGAAGAGTTAATAGAAAATTTTCATGGGAGAACTTAAGTTAGTCACTCACGATTTGCAAGTTATGGCGATGAGAGATATCGACGTAATTCTAGGAATGGTTTGATTAACCATGAATTTTTGCGACGATTCGTTGTAAGGAGAGACAGATATCTCTACAAGCCCCGGGCAAGGAACCCATCGTATACTATGGAATCTCGATGAACCGGCGAACCTCTATCATCTCCGCGCTCCAAGCTAGTACGATGGTAAGAAAGGGGCGTCCTGCCTATCTTTCCTAACTACAAGGAGAAGAGGTAGGAGAAAGTAAAGTGGAAGATGTTGCCGTTGTACGAGAATTTCCCGACGTTTTCCCCAAAACTTTACCTGGACCACCGCCAGACCTACTACTGGAGTTCACAATCGACCTAGAGCCAGGGTTGGCACCTGTGTCCAAGGCACCATATAGAATGGCGCTTAAGGAGTTAGAGGAACTCAAGATACAGCTCCAAGAGCTTATGGACCTGGGTCTTATTAGACCCAGTGTTTCACCGTGGGGCGCACCGGTGCTTTTTGTGAAAAAGTAGGATGGATCGATGAGAATGTGTATCGATTATAGGGAACAAGATGACCCTCAAGAACAAATATCCACTATCGAGGATAGATGACCTATTCAATCAACTTCGAGGAGCCGGTGTATTCTCTAAGATGGACTTGAGGTCCGGGTACCATCAGTTGAGAGTCCGAAGAGAGGATATACCAAAGACGGCTTTTCGTACGAGATATGGTCACTATGAGTTTGTCGTAATGCCGTTTGGATTGACAAATGCACCCGCAGTATTCATGGAATTGATGAACCGAGTATTCCACCTATACTTAGATAATTTCGTCTTGATCTTCATAGATGACGAGCTTGTCTACTCGAAGAATGAGGAGGAGCACGATGGGCATCTACGAATCACCTTGGAGACGTTGAGGACCGAGAAGCTATACGCTAAATTCGGCAAGTACGAGTTTTGGCTTAAGGAAGTAAATTTCCTTGGTCACATCGTGTCGGCAGAAGGAATCCGAGTGGATCCCGCCAAAGTTGAGGCTGTACAATAATGGAAATCACCATCGACACCGAACGAGATTCGGAATTTCCTAGGATTGGCAGGATACTACCGAAGGTTCATAGAAGGATTCTCCAAGATAGCGAGACCAATGACCCAACAACTCAAGAAGGGAGTGAAAGTCAATTGGACTCCCGAGTGCGAGGCTAGTTTCCAACTCTTGAAGGAAAAGCTACCTAGTGCACCAATCTTAGTTGTACCAGAACCTGGAGTGAACTACGTGGTATACACGGACGCTTCGAAGGTGGGACTTGGATGTGTATTGATGCAAAACAACAAGGTGATTGCTTACGCATCCCGGCAATTGAGACCGCACAAGTTGAGCTACCCAACCCAAGACTTGGGTCTAGGTGCAGTAGTACATGCCCTAAAGATTTGGAGGCATCATCTCTACAGAGTTCGATGTGAAATCTTTACGGACCACAAGAGCCTGATATATTTCTTCGAGCAAAAGAGATTTAAACATGCGACAATGAAGATGGCTCGAATTGGTGAAGGACTACGATTATGGCATCAACTACCACCCTGGCAAGGCAAATGTAGTGGCAGATGCCTTGAGACGGAAGGGTCATTCCCAACTAGCCACCTTTCTCACCATAGAAGAAATCCTGGTTCGCGAGTTTAGTAAGATGCGCTTGGAAGTGGTGAGAGCACCGGAAACAGTGAAAGCGCGAATCGCCACTTTAATGGTTGAACCTAATCTAAGAACAAGAATCGTTGCACAACGAATGTATACGAAAGTTGAAAAATTTCGAACTAAAATGAGAACTGGAAAATCGGGAAGTTTTAGTGAGGAATCCGACAACGCCCTCACTTTTGAAGAGAGACTGTGCGTACCGAACAACGTGGAACTCAAGAACGAGATCATGAGTGAAGCTCATGAGTCTCAATACACCGCTCACCTGGGAAGCACGAAGATGTATCCAGACTAGAAAGAGTCCTTTGGGTGGAATTGTATGGAGAGTGACATAGCGACATTTATGGAACGCTGCTTAGCCTGCCAGCAAGTGAAGGCTCTACATCAACGACCGTACGAAAAGTTGCAACCACTAGAAATTCTCAAGTGGAAATGGGAGCACATTGTCATGGACTTTATGACAGCTTTGCCAAAGACGCAAAAAGGGAATACTGCCATATGGGTAAGTATAGACCGACTCACCTACGGATTCCCGCAACGCCTGGATCGAACAAGCTAGCTCAGATCTACATATAGGAAATAGTGCGACTGCATGGAGTCCCAGTGACGATCACGTCTGACCGTGACTCGAAACTCACATCAAGATTTTGGATAAGTCTGCAACGCGAGCTTGGAACTCGATTAAATTTTAGCACGACTTTTCACCCGCCGACCGATGGACAATCAGAGAGGGCGATCCAAACTCTCGAGGTCATGTTGAGAACCGTGGTGCTCGACCGCGGAGGAAGTTGGGAATCAATGCTACCGCTGATCGAATTAGCTTACAACAACAGTTTCCAAACAACAATAAACATGGCGCCGTACGAAGCCTTGTATAGAAGAAAGTGTAGATCGCCGCTCTCTTGGGACGAAGTTGGCGAACGAGGAGTACTTGGACCTGATGCAGTTAAAGAAATGATTAAAATTGTTCGACAAGTTCGTGAAAAGATCAAAGAAGCACAGGACAGACAAAAGTCGTACGCGGATGTCAAACGAACCTACTTGCATTTTCAAACCGGCAACAAAGCTTTCCTCAAAGTATCCTCGTCAAGAGGGATAACGCGTTTTGGTGTCAAGGAAAAGTTGAAGCCACGATTTATCGGGTCTTATGAAATTCTAGAAGGAGTAGGACCCGTTGTGTACCGTTTGGCGCTACCCCCAAGCCTTGGAAACGTGCACAACGTCTTTCACGTATCACAATTGCGAAAACACGTTTTTGGCCTAAAGCATGTGATTCACTACGAAGAAGTCGCGTTGAACCCGGACTTGAGCTACGAGGAGAGACCCCAAATGACTTTAGACCGAAAGGTCCAGAACGTGACAAAATAAACCGGTTGCTTACGTGAAAGTACTTGGGAGAGACCACGGACACGAGGAATCCACGTGGGAGCTTGAGGACAAGGTGATGGAACTGTACCCAGAACTCTTCCCTTGAGAATACCAAATTTCGGGACGAAATTTCTTTTAAGAGTGGTAGGATGTAACGCCCCACTTTTCGAACCCTAATTTTCGAACCCTAAAATTTTGCATTTAATGTTTTAATGCCGTGAAGTATGTGGATTTAATTGACGAGTGAATTAATTGCTTGATTTCTATGCGAACTAATTTTTGTAGTTGAGAGGTGGAATAGTCAATCTTGTCGAATTGATGACGTGGCCTTAATTAATCGATGCGGAATGAAATATAGCCGCAAATTATATTTTGGGGAGTGAGATTTTAATAGGATCATCAATAATTTCCTTACCCTTTTTATTGGAATTTTCGACCACTATGAATTTATGGAGAGGAATTATTTTCTTGGATTTAATTATTTGCTTGGGATAATTACCCAATTAAATCCAAAGCCTAATTATCCTATTTCTTGATGAAAGAATCGGCCCCTATTATTCTTAAGGGAGATTTCGAAATCTCCTAGCTTGTGGGAGATGAAATTATTCATTATTTATTTTGATCCCTCAATTATTTCTTTCCATGTTTTAATTGGAATATCCTAGCAAATCTTTCCATACCTTTATTTTACTAAAGGTTGGAAATTATTCCTTGTGGAAGGCATTAAAACACACGCCTATTTCCAATTGTGGGAGGACTTTTTATTTAATTTTTCTTGCTCCGTATTATTTTATTCTGCTCCGTGAAAATACTAAATTAAATCAATGGCTAATTAAATGGCCATGATTTTTGAAATATTCTCCCTTATTCTCCCTCATTATTCACGCCAATTCCCTTCCCCCAAATCTCTCAAATCTTAATTTAAGTTATTCTCCCAAATCTTCAATTAATTGTGGGATATTCTATTCCTTAAGCCTATAAATAGAGACTAACTAAATCCCTAAACCTAGCACTCAATTTCACACGCCTATTCCCCCTCAATCACACGCCCCCTCCCCTCTTCTCCACTCTCCCATTTGTTCTTCCACTCTACTCAAGATCCCCTCAATTTCCCAAGAGATTATTGAAGAACCAAGGTTTTATTCGCTTTCTACCGATTGTTTCGTCCAAGAAAGGTAAATTCAAACCTATATTCTTGACTCCTCTCCATCTAAACCTTCTTTGACTTCGTCATGCATGTAGAGAGTGTAGGGAATGCAGATCTAAGGGATTTAATCGGTGGGAATTTGTGTTTGGATGTGTGATTTGCGTTTTGAATGAATTGGTTGATGATTTAATGAATCTATGGTGAATGATATATGACGTTACGAAAACATGAGTATAAGGACTCTCTCGAGCATGTGTGTGTGTTAAAACCATGAAAAAGTTGATTTTGAATAAATAGGGATAAACCCTAATTCGAATTTTTAAAGGCATGAAAAGCTGTAAGTTCGGACAGTATGTTCCGACATGTATTTGACCGACTAAATGAACTCCGATTTGATCGATTCTTTGTCCTGAGTAAACCTCATGATGTATTCTGTATTGTGTGCGAATTTCAACTCATTTAGACGAAAGATGAATTTATGGTGAATTTTTAAAGTTGACTGCGCAATTCTGCCAGAAACATGTTTTCTCGACCAGTGGGTTACGTCTTTGATTTGACCGACTAAAAAGGGGTATTTTGACATGAAATTTAAACTGGAAGTTATTTTATGAGTCTAATGCTTTTTTGAAAAGTTTTAGCCCCAACGGAAGTTGGATGAATTTTAAATGATTTTTATAAAATGGTTGTGCAGTGCTGCCAGATTTCTACCTTTGCAAAATAACTATATCTTTATGTTTTGAATGGCATACATGAATTATATATGTGACGAGAGGATGTGATATGCAAAGATGTTATGCTATGATGTGATTTCCATTTGTTGTTGGGAAAAGGGAAAAATTAAGGACATGCATAATATTAAGTCCATGTTGGTGACTAATTGAGAATACCTTATCTAAAGGTGATAATTCATGCGCTAAACGTGATATCAAAGGAAAAGCGATACTTGAAATCTAAACGGTCGAGGTGGGCTTCTTTTCTACCCTACACTATGTGTGGGCTTTCTTTTACTAAACTCTTTTACGTATGATTGTGGAGCTATAAGGGTGGTTTAAAGTATTTATCATGCCGTGATTTGTTTTAACGTGCCTATCTGATGTGGCTGTTGCCACTGTTATATAAATCGAATTCGGGTCCTCGTAGAGCCGCAAACTCTACTTTGATTAGTGTACACCTACGGTAGATCGTGTGCTAGCATACGGGCTGGCCGGTCTAGTGACCTGGTTTGCGGCCGCATTCCTTGTCATGTATTGGCAGATATGGCTATTGTCTATGGGAAAATGACTGATCAGTCGAATTTTACAATGGGAAATGATTTGAGTGCCTCGGGCCTTGCTAAAGCTAAACCCCGATGGTTACTTACGTATGGCATGATAAACTATATCTTTATTAAAAATGTTTTCAGCATAAGTCCACTGAGTATTTTATAAGTACTCAGCCCTGCATATGTTTTCCTTATGTGCAGGTTGAGCGGCGACGAGCGGTTGGCGGTGTTGAGCAAATTAAACGAAATGATAATATTGTCTTGAAACTCCGAGTGTCGTTGTGTCTTCACACATGACTTCACTCTTTCTCTTGGTCATTTTCCGCTGCGATATTTCTTTTACTTATTAGCAATTGGGCTTGAACTTGAATTTGTTCCGTTATTGGATATTTTAAAGTCTTGCTGGATAATGTCAAACTCTTAATCTTTTCCATTAATATTAATGTCTGGCCCAACTCATTATTTAAACCCGAGCCCTCATCTTGTTTTATACTTAATTGCACGTTTAATATGTTGGTCAAGCCTTATTGATGAAACCCTAGCCTATTTTCCTTGTTATATTTAAGTCTGTTTAAGTCGCGATCGCCCGCATTTATTATACCCTAGAAGGGCGGTCGTGACAATAATAGTAATAATTAACATAAATAACCATACAGTCAAAAGTCAACTCTAATTCAAGGTTTAAAATATTCAATAAGCATTATCTTTAATAAAAAATATTAATAAAAATAACCTCAGCAATTATCTTAATACTGAAGCAGCAATTTTCTTTTTGGGGCTGTAATTACTTTATATTTTTTAGAGTTAATTTATTTCTATATATTACTTTGTTCAAGGTTGACCTTTTGAAGAACATATTGGGGTTTGATGATGCATTCAACTTCAATGAAGAATCGTACATGAATGAAGCCATAAAGAGGTATATATATAAAGTGACAAAATTAATTAATTTCTTTTACATATATAATTAACTGATCTGACCGTATAGATTATGGGCCAACAAGATATTGGGTCGGGTCGGGCCGGTCCAATCCAAAGATATATATACATGTAGCCCATATGGCCCTGGCTAGTCACATAAATCGCCGGTTCCGGTTCATGAACCGGCGGGCCCGAACCGGCGGTTAACCGTCGGGCCGGTTCAGTTTGTGCATGTCTACCAGCAGGTCTGAAAAGATGCTCATCATGCATCGTTGAAAAGTGTCCGGCGCATTGCACAGTACAAACGGCATCCTCCTATATGCGTACGTCCCAAAGGGGCACGTAAATGTAGTCCTCTCTTGATCTTCCGGGTCCACGTAAATTTGGAAGTATCTGCTGTAACCGTCCAAAAAACAGAAGAACTGCTTACCTGCTAGCCTCTCAAGCATCTGGTCAATGAAGGGTAACGGGAAGTGATCTTTTTGGGTAGCCTCATTCAACTTTCTGTAGTCAATACACATCCTCCAACCTGTTACAAGCCTTGTAGGCACAAGCTCATTCTTTTCATTCTTCACCACTTGTATCCCTGATTTCTTCGACACCATGTGGACTGGGTTCACCCACTCGCTATCTGGGATCGAATAGATGATTCCCAGGGACAGTAATTTCAACACCTCTTTCAAGACCACTTCTCTTATATTCGGATTTAACTTCCTCTGTAAATCCCTGTGGGCTTTCGCACCTTCCTCCAGCCTAATGTGATGCATGCAAAGATCAGGGCGGATCACTTCCAATAGTCTTCCTTCCTGCTCTTAGGTCAAGTTGCTGTTCAAAATTACTGGGAACGTCTCGTTCTCCTCCAGATATGCATACTTGTGGCCCGGTGGGAGGGTCTTCAATTCTTTCTTGGGTGTACTTGTTTCCTGGGGCAAGGGATTATTTTCTATCGCTTCTATCATCAATCCTTCGGACCTCGGAGCATTTTCCACACTAGCTACTTGGGCTGATTCCCTTGACCTGGGATTATCCAGACTCTTACAAAACTTTACAATCACTTCGGCCAGTTCCTCATCTGTTAACTCAAGAGTGTGCATGGCTTCACACCAACCTGCTACCTCTCTGTCAATAGAGTGACTTAACTCTGAATTGTCCATCTGTTCCGGCATTAATTCAGTCTCAAGATATTCCTGGACCAGGGGGTTAATGTTACTTTTTCCTCTCTTATACTTTACTCTCTCCACTTTAACTCAATACATATCAATTTTTTTAATTCCCGTGTCTAAAAGAAATCCATCACTTATAGTGGGACGGAGAGAGTAGAAAATAAACAAAGATAAATAAAATAATAGATAAATACTCCTCCTATGACTAAGAGGCCATCCTCTAAAAAGGCCACAACATAAGTAGTTGAACTAAACTTCATTTCTGAACACCGCAAAAGTACAGAGCAAAGCCTTATCTATAACACCTAGATAAAAGACTCCAACTTCAATAAAACTAAAAGCTAAATACTACTATTTAACTCTAGGATATAAGCTTATCTCTAACAAACTAATAGTAACAATTACATAAGTAATGCTATCTCCACTAGCTTGGGTTTTAAGAAATGTAAAGAAAAGTGATTGGATAAAATTACTGGAATGTGGGTCATACTTTTATATATTAGTTTTATAATTAAATATGAGTTGAATGTGGAGTCCATTTACCAAATTTAGTTAAAGATAAATGAGACGTGTATTTGTGGACTGACCGAAAAGGAAATATGAGACAAGTAATTGTGGACAGAAAGAGTACTTGATTTCCTTCTTTTGCATGAATTAGATTCTTTGTCAGGGGTTTTGAAGGCTGGATGTAGAAGGTCTTAATCTTATTATTGTCATTGTCTTAAATTAAGAATCTTATTATTGTCTCAATCTTATTATTATCACTGAATCTGTACTCCCCCCTCCCATTAAAATAGAGACATTTGGAATGGCACGGATTTTAATGCATAATTGGTAAAGTATGAGAGAGATAGAAAGGAAAAGTTATTGGAGTATGTGTGAAGAATGGGATCCACCTCATAAGAGAGAGAGAAGTTACCAAAAATAGAAGTGGATAGGACGGACCAAAATGGAAAGAGTGTCTATTTTTATGGGATGGAGGGAGTATTTGAGTTATTCAGCAAATTTTTCATAATCATAACATGATATCAGTCCAGCAGATCCAGTTTATGACCTGTGGCATTGCTCTCTGTATTAGTGGTAGGTATTGAAAGTTTAGCATTTTCAAACAATGTGCCTACTGATTACTTTGTTTGGCAGAATGCTACCAAGTGTCTTATCAGAGTTTTCCAGCAGATTGGCCCAGATTCAACTGCATTGTATGTTCTGCCAAAACTAAAGGAGTTATTCGACGAGTTTGCTTTTTCTCAGAAGAACACATATTCTGTTAATTTGACTGGGAACATGTCAGGGTCTAAAGTGAAAGTGGGTGAGGAAGATTGCATTGAAAACCGAATGGACTTGGTGTGAGTCTCTGTCTCCTTCTAATAAATTGTTGATTAAAGATGCCGATGCGTAAGCTTAGATACAAGTATAAGAAAGTGACTCTCGGCAGGTTACTTTTATATCCTCAATTTGCTTCTCTCTTGGAATAGAGAGACTCTGCCAGTGTTGTGCTACATGGTTGCTCATTGAGCAGTTCCTTTTACGACATCATAATTGGAGGGTATGATATTTTTTTCTTACTACTTTTGTTCGTATACTATAATATAATCTAAATTTTTTAGCCATTGCCCGAAAATACTGTGTGCCCAAGCTGAAGAGGGAATTTTAACTTATAGTAATCTATTTGTTCAAAGTAGAGCAACTAACCACTAAACCAGTATGGTAATTCTTCAACAAACAGTGCCAGATTTTGAATAACTAATGCTACTAAATCAACTTCTGTTATTTGCACTTAGACCTTTGTATTTCAGTGGGAATGTGCAGGGGATTCCTATCGAAGTGTTCCAGATATCCCAAGTGGTAGAAGACTCTCTTAGAAGGGCTCAGCATCTGAAAATACATCTGCTAAACTCTTACTCAATGGGGTTGGATGGTCAAGACCACAATCACATGGTAAAAAGAGTACCAAAACCATCACACCGAGTAAAAGTATGTATGAGTTGTACCAGAATCCGGCTGAGAGGATTGGAACAACTTCAAGTTTAGGAGTGCAGGAACCTTGGTATTGGTTTCCTAGTCCTGCATCTAATTGGAATGGGCTTGATTTTGCAACTCGTGCTGGAGGTCTGAAGGTTGAACTTCCATGGAAAATCAGAGCATCTATCGTACAATCTGTTCGTGCACATCATGGAGCTCTGAGATCTTTTGTTGTTTGTCAGAATGAGTATACTGTTTTCACAGCAGGAGTTGGGCCAGGATTCAAGGGAAATATTCAGAAGTGGGATTTGTCAAGGGTGGACTGCATGTCAAGCTATAATGGTCATGATGAGGTTTGTTGTGTCAGTGATACCGATATGCATCTTAATAGTTTATTAGTTTTTCAGCCGTCATTAGTTTGTTAAAGATAAGTTTATCTCTTAGAGCTTTATTTGGATTAGGAGTCTAGTATATATCTTTATAGTTTTATTGAAGTTGAACTCTTTTATAGAGTCTCTACAATAGGGCTTTGCTCAGAATTAAAGTTTGGTTCGACTATTTTTGCTGTGGCTTTTTCGGAGGATGGTCTCTTAGTCACAGGAGGAGTATTTAACCTTTACTATATTGATCTTATTTTTTTCGTTCCATGTCTTCTTCCTTGTTATCGTGTCACTTGTACAACATGCTTCGTATGATGAGATATTAGTGAATGCTTATGGTAAGCCCACCTATCACTCTGTGTCAAATGGTGTGGTGAACATACCTTGTGGGAGGGAGTATGTAGTATGTACCTTGCATGAGGTAGAACATTGACGGATAAGAGAAGGCGATTGAGGATCTGTACGCAGACGTGCGGGGAGACTTCCAGATGGTGCTCACTATATGCAAGCGCATGCAGTGGTACCTTGCCACATGGTCTAACCATCCGCCCCACCATTGCTTGCGAAAGTAGCCCCTGCCCATGTCTTTTCCCATAGAGATTTCAACTTACAATGCAAAAAGTGAACAAGCCACTCTGTTGCAGTCATGCCCTCCGCCACCGCCACCACTACCACCTCAGCGCAGGAAATTCCATTACTTGTGGTTCCATCTCCTGACATTGCGCTAGCACCCCTGCAGTCCAACCCTCCTCAACCACCACCACCACAATTTGGGACAACACCTTAGATCTTGTCGCCACAGCCTGCCGCAATCGTGGTTAGTTTTGGTGCAATTGTGCCTCACTGTGCCACAACCACTACCCCAACCATAGACATTGTCGCTACCTCCATTCTATCCATTGTCTTCCATC
Organism: Salvia splendens; assembly: GCF_004379255.2. Classification (NCBI taxonomy): domain Eukaryota; kingdom Viridiplantae; phylum Streptophyta; class Magnoliopsida; order Lamiales; family Lamiaceae; genus Salvia; species Salvia splendens. Next base: position 19,232 of record NW_024598787.1, read on the forward strand.
CAACTGCCCATGCCCAAGGGGCTTTGGCTCATTGTGCAGTTTTTGTTCCTTGCTCTTTTGAAGTTTCAATGGATATAAACATTGATTCATGCTACCAAGCATGAGCCTCTTCGGTCAGTTTTCACTGCAGCCTTGAGGCAAGGCTGTTTCGACAGCAGGAGTAATGATACTGATATGAATCTTACTAATTTATGAGTTATTTAGATGCCATTAATTTTTATGATAAGTTTATCACTTAGACATTTTTTTTGTTTTCGCGTCTTTGTTTGACCAGGAGCCTAGTATTTATCTTTTATAGTTTTATTCAAGTTGCAATCTTTTATAGTCTTATAAGGCTTTGTTCCCTAGTTTTGTATTATTCAGAAATAAGGTTTGGTTCAGCTATTTTTTTTGGCCTTTTCGAGGAGTATATATCTTTTATTATACTATTTGTTTATATTTTGTTCAACCTCTTCTTCGTTGTTATCATATCAATTTTGCGATGTGCTATTAGAAATGGGCCACTCACCCCTTAAAAGGCCTTATAAGGGAGAGGGTTATCCATACTTATATATAGGAGCTAGGATCGTTACCAAGTCGATAAGGGACAAGATATTAGGAATTTTAACAGTTACTTTTTTGTGTTATAACTTGATATCTAGACAACAACTAAGAGGTCAATCATTATGCAACATGAATGCAGCATTAACTTCTTCAATCTGTGTATTCACAAGTTTCCCTTTCTACTTTCTTTTCCTTATTCAAGCCTTTAAAATAAATAACCTGAAATCTGTAGTGTAAATTATTTTGAAGTAAACACAACCAATCCCTAAACCCTGAACTATTGAAAATTCGCATCCTTTCCACAGTAACCGGTTTATAAAAGACAATTGAACTACATGCTCCCAGATTCCATCTAGTTCCAATTTTCTCTGCATGGATGAGATATGGTGTGTACATTTTCTGTTTATCCTGCTTCCTTTTTCCAGATGGTTCTGTTGTCAAATTATGTGTAAAATTGCCATATGTCTATTTTGGATTGCATTGTCGTTTACCTGTAGAGTTAATATTAACTATTCTTGGTAGGATATGTTCTTTGTTGTGAATTTTGCTTAAGATTCTACACATTATTTAATGCATAATGGTTGGAATGATGGTTGACATTTGCATGGACTGTTACAGAGTTGCTTCATCTAATAAACTCCTTTAGCTTTGGTGACCCATGTGAATCCTAAAAGACACTTGCTAGCTGGAAATTCTTATGCCTCTGTTACTGCCTGATTCCTTTGACAGGTTGTAAATGACATTTTTGATTTGGCATCCTCTGGACGTGTAGCTTCTTGTGATGGAATAGTACATATATGGAATGGACAGACTGGAAGACTGATTTCCATGTTCTCTGAACGGTCTTTGGCATCCTCGACACAATTGGCAGAAAGATATGAAGATAACATGCTTCATTTTAATCCATTACCAAGTGGAATGCTAAGTAGTGCTTTTCACGGGAATTCTTACACTACTATGGACTTTCTGGGGTTCAGTGATAGACTTATTGTGGGTACTGGAAATGGATCTCTAAGGTACTTGAATCATTTGACCACAAATTCACGTTGTATCCACCACATTCTTATCTAATTGACTATTTTGGGCACAGATTCATTGATGTCAATCAAGGTCAGAAACTTCATCTATGGAGGAGTGAATCTGTTGATTCTGGTTTCCCTCCCCTTATATCATCCATTTACTTGTCTAGCTCTAATAGAATGTCTCCCGAGGAAAGTATGGCATTTCCGTCGTGGATTGCGGCTGCGTCCAGCACTGGGCAATGTAGGTTGTTTGACTTGAGAAGTGGAAAGATTATTTCTTCATGGCAGGCTCATGATGGATATGTGACAGAGGTATGGACTGGTATGAGTATCCAAATGCTTAAAAGATAATAGTGTTTTGACATGAGATTTTGAATTGTTGCAGTTGGCTGCAACTGCAGATTATCAGCTTGTTTCTAGTTCTCGAATATGGGATTTGAGAAGGTAATCCTTGAGCTTAAGTAATTGTGTTGCTTACAGTAAGATGTTGTTTGCTTAGGGGTATAGCTAATGTATGCTGATAGGAATTGGAGCGCGGAACAGAGAGTATTCAGAGGATACAGCGACGGGGTTTCTGGTTTCTCTGTGTGGGGGCAAAACATAATCTCAATATGTAGAAATAAAATCGGCCTTTCTTCTTTACAAAGCCCGGCCGATGAAGTAAATCTCTCTCTCCCCCTCTCTCTCTGTGTGTCTCTGGTGATGGATTTGATTTGATTAGTATGTAATACAACAGGATGGGCAGTATCGTGCGAGCCTTCAGCATGTGTACATGGCAGATGAGGAACCAAAGAATGCATCGGTTCTGTCCGCAATTACTATTCTTCCCTTTTCGCTCCTTTTTCTTCTAGGAACAGAAGACGGCTATTTGAAAATTTGTTGTTAGTACCATTTTCATATACGAAACACCCTGGCCTCGTATTTATTAGGAATTTCTGAGCCCACAGCCTACTTTTATCGTGTACAAAATTGTAAAACAACAACTAAGAAAACTACATTTATTGTTATTCACTACTTGAGTTAAACACAATTATTTTGAATGTTTTTGGGAATTTTGTTACGACTTTACCACGTGATTTCCCTATCTTAGCTCGTAACACACAAATCCACCAATACTTCAGCGAATTCACATGCAATAAGCAACACAATAATGATCGAATAAGAGAAATGTATTGATCGAAGTTCAATCGGAACGATTACAACAATAATGCGTAAGAAAGTAAGATAAACGCTCTAGATCCACGATCTAAGCACAACAACACTCATCATTCAACAACACATGAAATGGCTGTGACTTCTCTCTTTTATACTTTGCTCGTCATGCATCTCACGCGTCTTTTCCACGTCTTCTCCACGTCACCTCTACTTATCACGTGTTCACACCCTTTCCACGTCACTCCCACCACGTCACACCGCCACCTCAGCATTTTACTTAAGATGTCGCATGCACCAATTATTGATCTAGCATGGCTTATTAACTCTTCACTACTTAAGTTGTTGCCTGCATGTATGGTAGCATATAGTATAGTCATGCATGCAACAAATTTCACTTAATTATATTGCGCTTTTATGTTTATGATTCTTACCTTCGACCAAAAATGAAGGAGAAACAAGAGAATTATTGCGCTTTTCTGTTTATGATTCTTACCTTCGACCATCGTCGTTGGGGTTTTGCAAAAACTGAATTAGTTTATATTTCCTCCGTTTCAAGAAATATGACCTCTTTATTGAGCAGTACAGGTTTATGCAGCTTTATTTTGTTTATCAAATATAACTATTGCACGGAAGTACATGTGTGGGACAATCCAACTTAACTCATTTTTATGGGCTGAGGAAATAATACTCTATAATGAAAGTAAGAACATGAGTTGTGTATTTTCTCATGGGCTTTGGCCACAACAGGCGACACGCATGACAGCGAACACGACGACATGGCCCTTTCAATCTCACTCTCTCTAATTAATTAATGTGTCACACGGGGGCTATAAACTTATTTATAAGACGACATGGCCCTTTCAATCTCTCTCTATATCATTAATTAATGTCTCAAACGATGGGGCTATAAGCTTAGAAATGTAATCAAATACAAACTTTAAATATTGTAAAAACCCTAAATGGTGATCTGGACCGTTAGAAAATGTCAATAGATGAAAAAATAGTAGCAACAGAAAATGTCAACATAGTCTCAGCGGTTGATGCTGTATTGATATTGTGTTGACATTTTATATTACTACTATTTTGTCATCAGTTGATATTTTTTAACGATCCAGAGACTGAGTAACCAACCCGTAACCCTTAACCCTTTCAACCGAACAATTCGCTGAATTCATGAGACGGAGTATGTCTCAGAAAAACCCAAACCAGCAGCCTTCATCTGTTGAATCACTAGGCGAGGTGCGCCTGGCAGAAAAACTCAACGGGGATAACTATCCCTTATGGGCGAAACTGATGAGAAGAGGGATCCGTGGGAAAGGTCTGGCATCTGACATAACTGGAGTTACAGATCCTCCCCCACCAACAGAACCAAACTACAACCGATGGCAACAGCGTGATGATTGCTGCTTCAACTGGATCATAAACAACATCGACGCCAGCCTCGTCAATGAGGTCTCCCAATACGAAACGACCTACGACTTGTGAGATGGTATGGCCACAACGTATGGAAGCGGCGACAACCAATTCTAGTTTCAGACCTGCACAGACAAGCATACAACATCAAACAAGAAGACTTATCACTGGAGAGTCTATGCGAAAAACTTAAAGATCTCTGGATTTCAATCGACACCAGGGATCCAAACCCGATGGACACTCTGTCCAGCAAAAATACAACCGGAACACATAGAGGCACAGATTGTACCAGTTCGTATGGGCATTAGATGACCACAAATACGACAAAATCAAGAGAGAGATCCTAAATATGGATCCAATTCCGACAGCAAGGAAGGCATACGGACTAGTCAGACGAGAGTCTGTCAATGAGAAGTTACTCAACCCAGAAACCAAGGAATCTGGAACCGGAGTAGGCCTCGCCGTATTCGACAGAAATCGAGCACCCACATCACAACACTACCAACCACCGAGAAATCCTGGCTACCGAAAGGAAGAAGACAAGAGCAAATTAGTATGCAGCCACAGTGGAGGGAAGAAACACACCAGGGATATGTGTTTCCACATCCACGGGTTCCCAGAGTGGTGGGAAGAGATGAAGAAGGCGAGGCAGGCCCGGAATGCAGGCTGAAACGGCGAAGGCGGAAGAGCCTCAGCAGCCATTGCTCTCGACCGCGCCACCTAAATCGAAAATCCAGCGAGCGGCAACGGCGGCAACAGTAGCGGCGGTGAGATCAGAACCAAGGAGAAGCACACAATTGCATCCGTCTCCGTAGCGAGGACATGGTCAGAAGGTAAAATATCGCCAATCGGAGACCTCGCCGGCGGTGGTAGCGGCGAAGGAGGGGCGGAAGGAGAAGCTAGGGTTTTCAAAAAAATCCCTAAATACTCCCATCTTTCCGAAACCACAAACCCACCCCCCAAAAACCCAAAATTCCAGAATCGACCCCGAGATGAAATAGCCTCCTAGATTCCACCCCTATATTATCCTAAATACCAAATTGACCCCCACCAGATACAAAACTCCCAAACCACACCCCAAAACTTCCATAAAATTCCAGATTAAACCCGAACTTGCAAAGACCTTGCAAATTACACCTCAGCCTTCCGTAATTGTAGAATATCAGCCCTCCATACCCTGTCGGAACTCCTTTGACACCTTAGCATGTTCCTCTACATCCATTTCAGGCCCGAAAGACCCTCACTGGATTTTTGACTGTGGGGCGATAGATACAATTTTGTTCGAAGCCTCAGATTTTGTATCTATCACCACTTCCAAAAAATCCTATGTCCAAACCACCAGTGGGGACCTAGAACAAGTTATGGGGACATGCACAATAAACATTTGGCCCACTCTATGCCTCTCTAATTGTCTTTTATGTCCCATCATTATCACATAAGCGTTTATCCATTAGTCATGTGACTAGAGAGCTGAACAGTAAATTAGTAATGCAACCTCAATTTTGCATGTTGCAGGATATCAAGACGGGGACGATAGTTGGGTGTGGCGCTAAGCGATGCGGACTGTACTATGTGGACGAGATAGCCCAACAGAGTGCTGCGATGATGCTGACTCCCGGACCGACAGACAGACAGGCTTGGCATCGTCGGTTAGGGCACCCATCTTTAGGATATTTTTGCCTACTTTTTCCTGAATTAGCTACTTCTTTGAGCTCTTTTCAATGTGATACTTGTGTGTTGGCCAAAAACCATAGACATTCTTTCAAGTTGAACAATACGAGAATACCAATTTAAGAGTACTACCGGGGCATATCTCGTCTTGCGAAAAGAGGACTCCTCGACTCGGCTAAACTATTGTTTGCAGTTTACTGTTTCGTTTTCTACTTTGTAATTTCGTTTCAGTTTGGTCTTTTGTATTCCTTCTTTTGGGTTGTATTACGCCTGGTTTATCCCTTGTAATCTAGAAACCAACAAAAGCTGCTGGAATTATAATTCAAAATAAAAGGCTTAGTAAATGAAGATCATAGATTAACATTAAACCATGGAATCCATAAATTATTCAAATATTTCACAAACCAGGAGCACATAAGACTTTTAGTTACAAATCCTCCTTTTGCTTTAGTTCATTCTGATGTTTGGGGTCCTGCTCCTATCACTAGGGGACAAGGTTTTCGTTACTTTGTACTTTTTATTGATGATTACTTCCGCATGACCTGGATCTATTTTTTGAAATATAAACATGAAGTGTTTGATAAGTTCGTAGATTTCTATAACCTTATTCAAACTCAGTATAACCACACAATCCAGATCCTTAGATCAGACAATGGGGGGGAATTTTTCAATAATAAAATGCAAGACTTCTTTTGGATAAAAGGACTAGTCCACCAAACCTCGTGTGCATATACTCCGGAACAAAATGGGGTAGCCGAAAGAAAAACACCGTTACATCCTTAATATTACCCGAGCCCTCTTAATTGAATCCAAAACACGAAAATCCTTTTGGCCCGAAGCTATAGCTACCACAGTCTATCTCATAAATCATCTACCTACTGGGATACTTAACTTTAAAACACCCTTAGATACCTTTTCCCAGCACTGCGAAATCCCATCATCTTTATTCCTTGAGCCCAGAGTTTTCAGATGCTCGGTCTTTGTCCATATTCCTAAACACGAACGTTTCAAATTTGATCCTTGCGCCCTAAAATGTGTCTTCCTTGGCTATGGAAAAAATCAAAAAGGTTACCGATGCTATGACCCAAAAACTCGTCGGATGCACACCACCATGAATTGTGGTTTTGTGGAGGGGAAATTCTTATACGGCCAATCTAGTAGTCAGGGGGAGATACAACATTCAGACAATAGTCCAAACAATGACCTCCTAGATTGACTACCAGATATTGAAAACCACCACTTAGGGGGAGAGCCACATCCAGGGGAACACCCAACAAGGGGAGAGTCACAGCCAAGCCCTGTTACAGACGTTTGTCCACCTAAGGAAGTTAGCGGCACCGCCGGATAGTCAAGTCCTGTAATACAGAACGAAGAACAAAGTGACACTGACCAACTGTCAACTCCGCCTTCGATTCTTGAGGTAAATAGTTCAGATTTTGATAATATACCTTCGGACGCACTAATCTTGATAGGGGAAATAATGAGGAGTGTGGAGCTAGTGGAAGAAGTGGAGATACAGGAGATCCATACGAGTTTCCCCCGAGGAGGAAGTGGAAATACGCAGTATCCAATATTGCTCAAAGTCACCTATCCGAAATGGCCCTGGCCTTCGAAGCTGCTATATGAGGAAGAAGACATTCCACAGTCATTTGAGAAGGCCAACAAACATAAACATTGGAGAGAAGCCATGAAGAAGGAGATAGATGCCCTAGTAAAGAATGGCACATGGGAGAATTGTAAGTTGCCAAAAGGAAAGAAGCCAGTTGGATGTCGGTGGATATTCACCATAAAAAGAAGAGCAGATGGTTCAATCAAGAGATACAAAGCGAGACTCGTGGAAAAAGGATACACTCAAGTGTATGGAGTGGATTATGAAGAGACAATCTCCCCATTTGCGAAGATAGATAATGTGCGAGCACTACTATCTGTAGCAGTGTGCAAAGACTGGCCACTACACCAGTTCGATGTGACCAACGCCTTCCTCCATGGAGAGCTAGAAAAGAACAAGGAAGTGTACATGGAGGTTCCACCAGGATTCTCCGAAGAATTTGGAGCAGAGCTCGCAGACAGGGAAAGGTACCAACGGCTTGTCGGAAAACTCATCTATCTCTCACATACTAGACCCGACACCACGTATGCCGTGGAAATTGTGAGTCAGTTCATGCACCAACCTCAAGCTAATCACATGGAGGCCGCATTGAGGATCGTGCGTTATTTGTAAAGTACTGTAGTATTCCTAGCAAAGAGAGAAGAATTGGAGATTGATGGAAGGGGCACCAAACCCCAACAATTGGTATCAGAGCCAATTTTTGACTCTGATTATGTGGAATAATTTTATGTTATTTGAGTTGCTTGAATGCATTAAGAAAATTACATAGGTTCAATTGATATCAAATTCACGTGAGTTTGAATAAACAAATATGTAATTTTATTTCAGTACGCTTTTGAATTAAATTATTTGAATGAGATTCAATTTGTAATGATGATCACGAGGGAAATTCATGGTGGCTGCCTTTATTGGTTGATCATGGAGAATCAACGACTCCACAATGTTTTTGAGTGGGAGACCCGACTGCGTTCGCGAAGGAAATCCGAGGGGCAGCTGCTGCAACGCAGAGACAGCAACCCCAGCGGTGGGACATCGACGCAGCAGCGTCGGAGATGTCCAGCAGTCACGATGGCAGTTCAGCGCGGAGAGGCAACAACGCAGCAGCCGCTGCGAAGGGAGCATCGCAGCAGCGAAGGCGAAGCGTGACAGAAACTGTCGGCAAAGGCGGCTGATCGCGCAGCCGCGCCGGCGGAGAGGCAGCGACGGAGCAGCGAGACAACAGCAGCACCGCGAAGGTGGCTGCGCTGCAGCAGCGGTGATCGGGCGGCGGCAGGTGCGACGACGCAGCGACAGCAGCGTAGGTATCCCGCAGTGCAGCGCCAGCAATCCGACGATGACGCACTCCAGCAGCCGAGGACGGCGGTCTGCCATGAGCGGCGCCGGCAGCTACGGAGAGCAGCGGCTGTGATTCGAGTGGGAGCCTTTCGCGGGTAGTTTCCCGGACTCGAGTTCTACGTCGCTTGGCCTCGTTCAGTCAATTCTCTTTCCAAAATTGATTAGGGTTTCCAAATCCTTGGAATTAATTTTGGAAACAATTCAAGATTAATTTGGAAATAAGATTTGAATATATATTTTCGTGGATTTTATATATTATATGAGATTTAATTGTAAATTAAATCATGGATTAATTAGATTCTTTCCTTATTTTATGGATATATATGGATTTTACTCCTAGATGAATCCAAGTAATATTTGGAAAGTAATAATCTAATTTTTATCATATGGATTTAATGTATTTATTTCTAGACGAATCCTAGTTGGATTTAGATAATGATAATATTATTTTATTCTTATCCTATGAATTTATAGGAATTTATTCATATACGAGTTCTAGATGGATTTGGATAGTGATAATATAATATATTATTCTTATCCTATGAATTTATATGGATTTATTCATATATGAGTTCCAGATGAATTAGAATATTGATAATATAATATTATCTAATTCTATGGATTTATATGGATGTATTCCAAGTTAAATCTTAGATGGGTTATGATTAATATTAATATTAATTTATTTTTTTCATATGGATTTGAGTAGATTTAATTCTATTAAGACAAATCCTAGATGGATTAGAATAACTATTAATCCAAGTTATCCTCATCTTTTGGATTTATATCCTAGATAGATTAGGATATTAATTAATATATAAGAAAATCCTTATTTAATTGGATTTAGATAAATTTATTTATCTAGAAAATCCTAAGTAATGTTTGATATATTCTAGTTGTCTATTCTAAATAGAATTGAGATTGATATAAATCTTGGTTGATAGGATTTTAGTTTTATCTAATGGATTATGATGGAATTGTTTCTATCTAGTAATATCCGAGTACGATATAAATAATGATAATCCTAGATCAACGTTATCTTGAATTGTAGGATTTGATTTTATCGAAATAAAATCTAGAATAATCCTAAATGGATTTAGATAGTTAACTCTATCTTGATAAATCCTAAATGAATTTGGATAATTTCTATCCAAGACAAAATTTAATTATTTAATTGAATCTCCCTTGACTAGATTAAATAATTGTTGTTTATTATCCAATGTGTTTAAATGCCATGCAATAAATGAAATTATCTGTTTATTTGGTGTTTATCTTTTTAAGTGGATTATCTGTTTTATCTACTTATGTGATAATAATGCAAAAACCATATAAAATATCTAAGCGATAATTACAACAAGTGCGTTGTATATGGTCTCCATCGATTGGTTTGTCAATTTATGAAGCTAGTTTCTAATATTATCACCACCCATTATGTGTTGTTGTTGACATAAATAATATAGGTCGTTGACATGAAAATATTTGTTGTTGACATTAATTATTGGTAAAATGCTGTTGTTGACATAACAGTTGACATAAATAACGTTTGTTGTTGACATCATAGTTGACATAAATAACATTTGATGTTGACATCGCGTGAAAATGACAATTATGCCCCCTAGTTGACATAATGTCTGCATAGTTGAAATCGCGCGAAATTTGTAATGAGTGACTGAAAATGCATCTCAATTTTCAAATAAGCTAAAAAATCTCAACCTAACAAGACCCCATATAATGTCAACTACATGTATCTACATATATTATATGTAAAACGTTGTTGTTATTGTTGACATAAATAATATAGGTCGTTGACATGAAAATATTTGTTGATGACATTAATTATTTGTAAAATGTTGATGTTGACATAACAGTTGACTTAAATAACATTTGTTGTTGACATCATAGTTGACATAAATAACGTTTGTTGTTGACATCGTAGTTGATATAATGTCTGCGTAGTTGACATCGCGCGAAAATGACAATTATGCCCCCTAGTTGACATAATGTCTGCATAGTTGACATCGCGTGAAAATTGTGAATGAGTGGCTGAAAATGCATCTCAATTTTCAATTAAGCTAAAAAATCTCAACCTAGCAAGACCATATATATATATATATATATAGGAAAATGATCAATACAAAACTTGATCTCAATACAAAATCCAGACCAAATCCTGACCATGAGATTTGACAATCCAATGGTCAATAATTAAACAAAAACACGGAGGGTCATTGTAAAGCAGTTTTAGGTCATATTATAAACTTTGGATTTGAGGTCATGTTAAGATCATTTCATGTCATCCTTACTATAATGACGTAAAAATAAGCTTACAATGACCTAAAAATGACTTTTGTATGCTTAGTTCTGCATTTTTGTATTAAGAATGGTTTTGCATGGATCAAAACCATATATATATATATATATATATATATATATATCTTTATAAAATAAGAAAAAAAGTCTCACTAATAAATTCTCAAACTATTACTATCAAGGGATAATATTTTTTCTATTTTTTCTTTTACATGAATAGAATAGTACTCCTTCCGTTTCACTATAGTTGAGTCATTTTATCATTTCGGGAAGTTTCTTCATAGTTGAGTCATTTCCTTATATGGTAACTTTTTTCTCTCTCTTACTTTACTCTCTCTTACTTTATTCTCTCTACTTTATTCACTTTATACATTATTCTCTCTACCTTTTCCTCTCTCTTACTTTTTTATCTATTTATTTAACACACCCAACATTACTTTCTAAAACTCCGTGCCGAAATGTTTCGCCTCAACTATAGTGAAACCGAGGGAGTAATATGATTACTTTTCAATGTGTAAAATATTACTTCTATTATATTAAGAGGTCAATATACTTTTATATGTCTATATTGCACACAACACACCTATTCTATGATTGCAATTTCCATATTTAATAGTAATAGTATATTAATGCTACTTTCCATGAATAATGGATGTTTATTTTGTGAAAGTTTTATTGAATTGGTGTTTAATTGATGTGGCATTACAGATTTTTTTATTTCCATTTGTCAAGGAATTATTGGTAAGGTACACCAAGTCACTATGTCAACTTGGTATGGAGGGATCTTGGAATTTTTACACCCAAAAAGTTATAACCAACATTTAAACTATGGAAAGATACAATTTTTATTTCTTCCCACTATTCGTCAAACAAAAACAATACCAATATATTCCAATGAGATCATCTACACAATGTTTTATCATACGTCAATAAAAAATTAAGGGCCCGAATTTAAATCAAGACGTAAATAAAAAATTATATTCGAACAAGAAGAAAAAATTAATTTCAACAAGAAAAATTTCACTAAAAAAACATAGTTACAGAATCTAGTATAGAGCTCCTGCTTCTTCATACGGATAAGCATGTAAGGATCGCAGGATAAATAGAGATTCTTCACCAAAAGGGTGTCGTCGCAACCGCTGGGAATTTTGAGCTGAATTTTGGAAGTACTAAGCGACATATCGGATTCTTTCACAGATGTTTTGACATAGTTGTTTAGTATCACTTGCTTGTTGCTAATTTCCTCACCCATTTTGGCTTTTGCCGTTAGTTCTGGGAAATTCTGGTGTTCAGCTTCATTGTTTTATATCTGAAAAGCCCTAGAAAAGCTCTTGGCCCGCACTCTTCTTCCTAGACTTTTTCAGTTTCGAACAAGAGCTGCAAATTAATGGAGTAGAAGTTTTGGGTTGTGTGTTGTAGCTGCAAATTTAGAAAATTCATAAAAAAAGAGTAATGATATTTATAAAAATATATGAGTATGTCATAAATTTATTAAAAATATATATCCTTCAGGGTATTGAGGGTACTTTCGTCCAAAAAACTTAAAAATAGTAAAAAAACTACTTCGATTGATATTAACTCATAGTTAACGGACCTCAAATGATATTTTTAAAGTTCACGGATCTAAAATGATACTTTGACAAAGTTTGTGGACCAAAAAAGATGTTCCTTCTTCTCTATAATAGGCAGGGCTATTTTCGTCAGCACCCATTTAATAAAAAAAACAAAATTAACACCTAAATCCCTAACCAGCCGCAATTATTCAACACTAAACACTTAAAAAAAGATCCAATTACGTGGGCCCCACCAGACCATATTAAGGAAACTGAACGGGTCTCAGTGTGTTTTTTTTATTTATGACTTTACACTTCCACATCAAGTCATTGACAAATTATCATCCTCGCATTTCATATCCACATATCACATCGCAATGCAGTTCAAAAGAACACATCACAAAGTCTCATGTTCTTGAAACTCGCACTTTTCAAAATTTTCACATCGCACAAACATTTTCCCACCTTGTATCTCCCAAATGTTCGAAAAATTTGACACACAATCATCATAAAAATTTGGGACTTCACCCATTTTCACAAAAGTTCAAAAGTCTCACTTTTCTCAACATCATCAAAACAATTCATTTTCCTCATTTGAAAATCGATAGTACCTCTTTTCGTGATTGAGCATGACGTGTCGGGTGTTGAGCCATCGATAAATGAATTCGTTTAGTCTAAGGATACAAACTAGACCAAGATTGAGAAAGACTCTTGGGTCGAGAGCTTGAAAGAACATAAGCTCTGATACCACTCTGTCACACCCGCCCTTTCTAAGGATAGAAAGAACGGTTTATCACGACTGGGAAGGGATATAAGAAGCGGGGAAGAAAGGGGAATTGAAGTAATATCATACTTAGACAAAAATAGACCGAATAACAATTTATTTAATCTTCAAAAAGATTTATCAGAATGATCGAGTTTAAAGTATCTCGGCGCACAGCGCATTATTCAAAATAGTAAATTGTGTAAGCGGAAGCAATCAAGAGTAAAAGAATGACACCATGAAGGCACGACTCATTCGGTACACGATAACAAGTAGACTTCAGAGGCTCCACTCAAACCCAACACGACTCATCATAGCTCAACCTGCACATAGGGAAAACACATGCAGGGCTGAGTACTTGAAAAGATACTCAGTGGACAGTTGCCGAAAATATTTACATAAAAATAATTGTCAAGCCAATCTCGAGTGATCTTGGGTTTTAGCTTTCAAAATAACCCAAGTACACAAAAGTGTTTCGTTTCCATAAAAAGTCCGTTGCGCAACCTTTTTCCGTTGTCCATACACTATCCAAACTATCCTCGTGAATCGGGAATGTGGCCACATTCCACGACGGTCACTGGACCGGCCAAATGAATGACAAATAGCACACGTCCCCACATGGTGTACACTAGTCTATGATGGGTTTGCGCCCCACACTTGAACACGAATTCGATTAAACATCTGGCACAACCAGGCAACCAGCAAAAAGCCAGGACAGATAGGTATTCCACAAAATCCAAAACACGGCATGAAAATCATTCATTTCACGTCAAAGAATTTATCATTATTGGGAACAAAGCCCAAAATATTTCATGAACGGTACTTAAAAGAAAGTCCACCTCGTTCGCTTAACAGATATCACAACTTGAGTATTCCTCTTTCCGGATTAGGGTCTCACGGAACAATTCCCTTTAAACAAATAAAGTAGTAACACAACAATTAGCGCGAGAAAACTACTAACTAGAATTTTTTGCACTCTAATTAAAGTCTTTTTTATCTCGTTTCTTGATTTTCGCGTATTTTCGAGTGTTCGGCGGCCGCCCAAGGCGTCCCGTACGACACCGGTCGGCCGCTCACGCCTAAAATTTCTTCGTTGGCTCCTTGTATTTTCCACGACGATGTTGAAATAAATTCCCCAAAATTATTTAAGTACATAATTACATTATCGCAACATTTCCCTTTGCAAAATTATATTTATTTCAGATTTGGGATTATTCCTGAAATTAATTAAATAATTCCCCACAATTAAATTAAATTATCAGCCCAAGGAATTAAGTTAATTGGCCCAAAACTTAATTATTTCACCCCATCCTTCTTTCTCCAATTTAATATTTGAGGCCCAACTTAATTAAAAGAAGGATCCCAAATCCATATTAACAATAAAAGCTCGGTTTCCCCAAAAAAAAAGAGGGGTTCCCCCCCCCCCCCCCCAAAAAAAAGAGTGGGTTTTCCCCCCCAAATAAAAGAGGGGTTTCCCCCCAACAAAAAAAAGAGAGGAGGTTTTCCCTCCTAAAAAAAATGTATGTTTTCCCCCCCAAAACAATCGTTAGTTTCCTCTCCCAAAATAAGTGGTGGTTTTTCCCCCCAAAAAAGTGTGGGTTTTATTCCCTCCAAAAAAGAGAGTTTTTCCCTCCTTTAAAAAAATGTTGGTCTATAAATAACAGTTTCAATCACTCACAAGATAATCATTCTCTCTCTGTAATTAACTACATGTTCTTTTCTTATTCTCTTTCTTAAATGTTAGTCTCTCTTATTTTTCTTTTACTACTTCTTTGTTTTGTAGGTATTGAAGGTGAAATTTATTTAATTCTTTTTTTTTGATCTTTTACTTTTTAGCTTTAAAATGCTAACCATTTCTTATCTTGCAGACAATAAAGGTAAAATATTGTATTTTAATTCTTATAGATTTCGTATTGTTTTATTTAATGTTTAGTGTTTTTTATTCATTAATTATTTAAAAGCTAACTTTTTTATATTTTGCAAATTATTAAAGGTGAGATCTGTGTATTTTAATTTTGTTGGTTTTAGTATTGTTTCTTTTCCGTTTTGTTTTGTATTTTTATTTTATTAGCCTATCTATTACAAAGATACAAGGTAAAAACAATAAAAAATAAAAACTCATTCATTATTTTTACAATATCTTCAAGCGTTTTGCAGAAATCGTCTTTATCTTCTACGCAGAAGTTCGCCAATGTTCACTGCAAATACTGCACAGGGAAAACCAACAGAAGTTAGAACTTTACTTTTTTTAGCCAAAATACATCGATAGTAAATGATTTTAACTTATAGATCTGGATCTAAAAGGAAAACAAAAAATGTTGAATAGAATTACAAAATACGTAACATAATTTTGTTTTTCGCAGGAAGAGCTGAGAATGAGCTAACGTAGTTTGAATTTGAAGATGGAAGGTGGAGAGAATTGAACAGGCGATACCGTAGTTTGATTTTGGAAGATGGTGGAGAGAATTTAGCTACATCACTTAGCATCAGCTCTTCTTGTTTCGCTCCTTTTTTTTTTGAAGCTTCATTTCGTCTTCTCTATCATCATCTTCTTGAAATCTTCCTCGTATTTCTTTTGTCCTTATCATTCACGAAAAACGATAGAAAATAGTAAAATAGTTCACACACTAAGCTTGCTTCAACGTTCCGCGCCATTCCAAAGAATAGAAAAAGTTTCATGGTTCACCGGCCTCCATTCGCACTCTCGATCTCCTTGTCTCGTATCTTGGTAATCTAGGAATTTCGCCCCTCTTCCCTTTCTCGTTCGTTTTCATCGCTCGGGAAAGCGATAGATAAATTGTCAACTTACAACTATGGTTCGCGCACATTCCATCTAGCTTAGTCTTAGGCACTCTAATTTCACAACACATTTCACCACCTCATAGATCAACAACTATCACATTTAAAGTCATTCATAGTTAGAATATCAACTTTCATCTTTCATGTAAAAACAAACAATCCATCGTCCCTCATCAAAACTCGTTCTTTTCTCAAACATTAGCCAATACTCTTATCAACTCGAAATCAATCCCTCACAGAAAGATTCTACTTCCTCCTTCGTATAAAAATTTTCTCCTCTTTCTTTCTCAAAAATTTTCTCATCGTCCTTTCTCCGAAACTTTCTCATAAAAATTTTCACATAAAAAAAATATTACCTCTTTCTTGGTTGAGCGTGGCGAAGCGGGGTGTTGAGCCTTCCAAATTTAATCTTGTTTTAGTCTAGCGAATTGAATCTAGACTAAGAATGAAAAAGACTCTCGGGTCTAGAGTGGAAAGAAAAAATGCTCTGATACCACTCTGTCACGACCGCATTTTCTAAGGATAGAAAATACGGTTGATCGCGACTAGGGGAGGATGAAAGAAGCGGGGAAGAAAGGGGAAACTGTGGCACAACTGAAGCTTGAACCGAAATAACTCACATAGTATATATCAGAGTGCAAACTCGACTTTTGCAGTGCAGTGGAAGAGTCAAGAGCAGATAACGTTGTGTATGGAGACACGTCGCATCCGAGTACTATTCTATTGAAGGATCTTCATCGTCTATGCTCAACATCGCCTGCCGTCATCACTGCTCAACCTGCCCATTTTTAAAACATATGCAGGGCTGAGTACTTGGTGTACTCAGTGGACACGTGCCGAAATATATTTTCATAACAACTGATTTTGTCAAGCCACTCTTTGAGTGAACTCGGGGTTTTAGGAAAAGTCCGAGAACACTAAAAATTTTTCTTTTCCTTTTTCAAAAGCGATCTTTCAATCTATTTTCCTGGAACATATGCCGTATCTGACAAACCCGATTTCACTATCTCTTGTTCATTCATCAATCCATTCATCATTCATCGGTCCTTTCATCAATTATCATATCTTAACATTCAAGTGCCGGGGAAATGGTTACCTCCCACGGTCACCCATCAATCTATTCCATTCAAGTGCCGGGGAAGTGGTTACCTCCCACGGTCACCCGTCAATCCATTCCATTCAAGTGCCGGGGAAGTGGTTACCTCCCACGGTCACCCATCAATCCATTCCATTCATTGTTGCAGTCAGATAGGCATAGTTCCAAAATAAAATATGGCTTGACATAACCTTTTCAACTTTTTTTTTTTTCATAACACATTTTTGAAATGTCAATCATTTTTCTGTCATCAAAAGTCGTACACATAACTTTCAAACTCAACAAAAGCTACACTTCATAAGCACTCGTAAAGCAACACCTAACGACATATAATAACACCAAGCAAATAACACTTATCATAATACTTCACATTAAATAGCAAGCTCGCACTTAACATCATATCTTAATTAGAAAGCACATATAAATACTTTTCATAAAAACTGTAAACATACTTTAAAGAGAGTCTTAAAAATACTCAGTTCGAAAGCCCACCTCGTTTGCTTAAACAATTCAATATTCACTTAAGGCAAACCCTCGTTCCTTGTGCTCACGTACACACAATAACCCTTGCCAAACCACAATACAAATCAGCCTTCCATCAATTCACATTATCATGCATGTCCTATCGTTCCTTTTATCATTCTCTTAAATTACCCATCCCAACATTCATCAACATAAGGAAAACATGCCATAATATTTCTCAACGTGCCACACATAATCACGTCATAGGATACATTCCTAAAAAATACATGCATCATATAATTCACTCAACTTGGCAACAAGTGATATTTCCACATAACCACGAATCTGGCAGAACTGCGCAGTTGGTTTGTAAAATCACCAAAAATCCATCCGACCTCATATGAAGCTAAAATTTGGTCACAACACAGTAGACACATTCAAGTTCATCCAGTTAAAATTTCACACCGAAATCATATCATTTGGTCAGTCCGATGTTCTGGCAGTACTGCGCGGTTCGATTGAAAAATTTACCAAAACTTCATCCGATGTTCAATGAGGCTGAAATTTTCACAAAACATAGAAGACACTTCAAATTACATACAGTCAAAAATTCACATCAAGATAAGGCCATTTGGTCGGTCAAATAGAAAAAGAAACTTTCTGGGCGAGAATACAAGTTTCTGGCAGAATTGCGCAGTCAACTTCAAAAATTTATTAAAAATTTATCTCTCGTCAAAAAGGTCTGATATTCACACACAACACAGATAATACCTTGAAGGTTACTCAGTTAAAATTTCGTGTTAAAATTCGATCTTTTGATTGGTCAAACACACGTCGGAATCCACTGTCCGAACACCACAATTTTCAGGCTTCAAAATTTCGAGATCAGGGTTTCTTCCTCATTCATCCAAACACAATTTTTCATGCTTCCAACACACAATCATGCTTCAAAAGGTTCTCACAATCATGTTCTCATATATTCACACATCATTCACCAGTGATTCATTCAAACTTCACACATTCATTTAAAATCGCATATTCACAATTGTTCTCATACAAACACAAATTTCCACCGATTAATTATGCGATCTAAGATTCCTACACTCACTATATGCATGAAGGAATCAAGAACAAGGTTTCAATGGAGAAGATGCGGAAAAGATTCAATTATACCTTCTTGAATCGAAAACCAAGCGGTAGAAGCAAAGATTGATGCGATTCGTCGGGAACTCTTGAAAATCAAACTCCAATGGATGCAAGAACAAGGATTGGAAGAAATTTTGGAGAGGATGAAGAGAGGGCGAAAATCTTGATGGTAGCTCTTTGTTGGTGAAGTAAAAGAATTTGGAGTGGATGGAAGTTATATATAGAGAGACAAAAGAGAAACAAAAGCATGGAATGAAAATTACATTTTTCACAAAAGACAAAAACTCCCAACTTGTCATTTTGAAACGACGACTAATAAATGCGGCCGTCGTTTGGAAAACGTGAAATTTCGTTTGGAGTTGAACCGTGGTTCGTAGAACGCGAACCGTCGTTTGGAAAACGTGAAATTTCATTTGGAGTTGAAGCGTCGTTCGTAGAACACGAACCATCGTTTGGAAAACGTGCTTGATGTGATGCGGTTCTTGTCAAACTTTTCGTCTTAATTTGATGTCGAAAGTGGATTTGACACGTGGTCCATCCTTTCGTGTAGGTATCGGGAGTAAAAAAAATATGGTGATCGAGCAAGACCCGGAGGAAGGAAGACGGCTGTCCCGGGGCTGCCCGGCGCGAGTCCGTCCCGGCACGACTCTTGCGATGTCCGAAATCGTGTTCTTATTTTATTCTAGCATCGAACTCGTTGTAAAAACGCTTTTGGACTTTTATTTGTAGAAAGAACCTCTCAACTAGCTATTAGTTCTTCAATGCTAAAAGAACTTCATTCAGCTGACATGATACTTACTTTAAACATATCACTCGATCACAACGCGAGGTGAAAGAGATTAGATACGAATAACAACACTAAAGAGTCAATTTTCCACAAGTTAGAAAAAAAAGTGGGTGTTACATCCATAGAAGGGATTTATAATAAATGAGATGTATATTAAATTCAACCCGGCCTACTTATATTTTTCTTTTGTTTCTTGAACTTTGTTTATAGTTTGGCGTTTTTATATATTAAATTTAGTGAAAGATATGCATTAAAATCCCACTAGTCACGAATAAATATATTATTTTCATACGGTTAATTTTTACTGTGAATTATCTAAGTTTATACATTCAAAATATTATTCTCGATTCTCACATAAAATGTGATTTTCACATTAATCCATGAACACAGATAAAGTGATGTAATTATGTTATGACTATGAAAAAAAAATACACTAGAACATTTAGTGTCTTAATACCTTCATAAATAACTTTATAGCGCCTAAATTAACACTTTATTAAGCCATAACGTGTAGTTTCTTCATAGCCTCCAATAAATATAGTATAAATTCTCAATTGATCCTTGATTAACACTCTCCTTTTCATTAGCCGTTGCATATCTGCTATTCTTTCTACATCGTTGGGTCGAAGACTTGAAGCACAACGACAGAAGCTTGATTCTGGCCGTATTCATGGGCCTGCAGTGGGGTCGGTCGGCCCCCCTCGACCCCAATCGCCGTTCATTCCTAGATCTGGTTATATGTCTTGGCCATATTAAAATACTAATTTTGTTAATAATTAATGGTTAATTAATCTCATTTTGGCTTCATGAATGAGTTAAATATGGATTGACTTGATTAACATGTTAAATATGAATTGAAATATATAGGTTAGGACCAGAAGCGAAGACACTTAATTGATTATTATTCTATAGGACAAAATATGTTTTTTTAATATACGAGCCTAATTTTGGACTTTAAAATACAAGTACTCTACTAATTATTAATGTATAGGATAAAATATGTTTTTTAATATACGAGCCTAATTTTAGACTTTAAAATAAAAGTACTCTACCTAATTGACAAAATCTATTAATGTATAGGACAAAATATGTTTTTTTAATATACGAGCCTAATTTTGGACTTTAAAATACAAGTACTCTGCTAATTGTTAATGTATAGGATAAAAATGTTTTTGTTAATATAGGAGCCTAATTTTAGACTTTAAAATACAAGTACTCTATCTAATTGACAAAATTTATTAATGTATAGGACAAAATATGTTTTTTTAATATACAAGCCTAATTTTAGACTTTAAAATACAAATACTCTACCTAATGGACAAAATCTTTAAACTGTGGATCAAAATATCTTTTTAAATAAATATGCGAGACAAAATTTAAACTTTAGTCAAACTAAATAAATAATAAGTCTAATATTGTGTCGCATTTTTACGAAAAATTGAAAGTATTGAAACAACTTTACAAATGTTGTGCGTGAATTAATCAAATGTAGTGAACTTAATACCTAATGACCTATAAATACAATAAAGCAACACCTAACGACACCTAACGACATATAATAACACCAAGCAAATAACACTTATCATAATACTTCACATTAAATAGCAAGCTCGCACTTAACATCATATCTTAATTAGAAAGCACATATAAATACTTTTCATAAAAACTGTAAACATACTTTAAAGAGAGTCTTAAAAATACTCAGTTCGAAAGCCCACCTCGTTTGCTTAAACAATTCAATATTCACTTAAGGCAAACCCTCGTTCCTTGTGCTCACGTACACACAATAACCCTTGCCAAACCACAATACAAATCAGCCTTCCATCAATTCACATTATCATGCATGTCCTATCGTTCCTTTTATCATTCTCTTAAATTACCCATCCCAACATTCATCAACATAAGGAAAACATGCCATAATATTTCTCAACGTGCCACACATAATCACGTCATAGGATACATTCCTAAAAAATACATGCATCATATAATTCACTCAACTTGGCAACAAGTGATATTTCCACATAACCACGAATCTGGCAGAACTGCGCAGTTGGTTTGTAAAATCACCAAAAATCCATCCGACCTCATATGAAGCTAAAATTTGGTCACAACACAGTAGACACATTCAAGTTCATCCAGTTAAAATTTCACACCGAAATCATATCATTTGGTCAGTCCGATGTTCTGGCAGTACTGCGCGGTTCGATTGAAAAATTCTGGTCGGAACAATGAAAATTGTGGTCGGAACATAAAAATTCTGGCAGTACTGCGCGGTTCGATTGAAAAATTTACCAAAACTTCATCCGATGTTCAATGAGGCTGAAATTTTCACAAAACATAGAAGACACTTCAAATTACATACAGTCAAAAATTCACATCAAGATAAGGCCATTTGGTCGGTCAAATAGAAAAAGAAACTTTCTGGGCGAGAATACAAGTTTCTGGCAGAATTGCGCAGTCAACTTCAAAAATTTATTAAAAATTTATCTCTCGTCAAAAAGGTCTGATATTCACACACAACACAGATAATACCTTGAAGGTTACTCAGTTAAAATTTCGTGTTAAAATTCGATCTTTTGATTGGTCAAAAACACGTCGGAATCCACTGTCCGAACACCACAATTTTCAGGCTTCAAAATTTCGAGATCAGGGTTTCTTCCTCATTCATCCAAACACAATTTTTCATGCTTCCAACACACAATCATGCTTCAAAAGGTTCTCACAATCATGTTCTCATATATTCACACATCATTCACCAGTGATTCATTCAAACTTCACACATATTCATTTAAAATCGCATATTCACAATTGTTCTCATACAAACACAAATTTCCACCGATTAATTATGCGATCTAAGATTCCTACACTCACTATATGCATGAAGGAATCAAGAACAAGGTTTCAATGGAGAAGATGCGGAAAAGATTCAATTATACCTTCTTGAATCGAAAACCAAGCGGTAGAAGCAAAGATTGATGCGATTCGTCGGGAACTCTTGAAAATCAAACTCCAATGGATGCAAGAACAAGGATTGGAAGAAATTTTGGAGAGGATGAAGAGAGGGCGAAAATCTTGATGGTAGCTCTTTGTTGGTGAAGTAAAAGAATTTGGAGTGGATGGAAGTTATATATAGAGAGACAAAAGAGAAACAAAAGCATGGAATGAAAATTACATTTTTCACAAAAGACAAAAACTCCCAACTTGTCATTTCGAAACGACGACTAATAAATGCGGCCGTCGTTTGGAAAACGTGAAATTTCATTTGGAGTTGAACCGTGGTTCGTAGAACGCGAACCGTCGTTTGGAAAACGTGAAATTTCATTTGGAGTTGAAGCGTCGTTCGTAGAACACGAACCATCGTTTGGAAAACGTGCTTGATGTGATGCGGTTCTTGTCAAACTTTTCGTCTTAATTTGATGTCGAAAGTGGATTTGACACGTGGTCCATCCTTTCGTGTAGGTATCGGGAGTAAAAAAAATATGGTGATCGAGCAAGACCCGGAGGAAGGA
Organism: Salvia splendens; assembly: GCF_004379255.2. Taxonomy (NCBI): domain Eukaryota; kingdom Viridiplantae; phylum Streptophyta; class Magnoliopsida; order Lamiales; family Lamiaceae; genus Salvia; species Salvia splendens. The sequence goes on from NW_024598787.1 coordinate 42,405, forward strand.
AGACGGCTGTCCCGGGGCTGCCCGGCGCGAGTCCGTCCCGGCACGACTCTTGCGATGTCCGAAATCGTGTTCTTATTTATTCTAGCATCGAACTCGTTGTAAAAACGCTTTTGGACTTTTATTTGTAGAAAGAACCTCTCAACTAGCTATTAGTTCTTCAATGCTAAAAGAACTTCATTCAGCTGACGACATGATACTTACTTTAAACATATCACTCGATCACAACGCGAGGTGAAAGAGATTAGATACGAATAACAACACTAAAGAGTCAATTTTCCACAAGTTAGAAAAAAAAGTGGGTGTTACATCCATAGAAGGGATTTATAATAAATGAGATGTATATTAAATTCAACCCGGCCTACTTATATTTTTCTTTTGTTTCTTGAACTTTGTTTATAGTTTGGCGTTTTTATATATTAAATTTAGTGAAAGATATGCATTAAAATCCCACTAGTCACGAATAAATATATTATTTTCATACGGTTAATTTTTACTGTGAATTATCTAAGTTTATACATTCAAAATATTATTCTCGATTCTCACATAAAATGTGATTTTCACATTAATCCATGAACACAGATAAAGTGATGTAATTATGTTATGACTATGAAAAAAAAATACACTAGAACATTTAGTGTCTTAATACCTTCATAAATAACTTTATAGCGCCTAAATTAACACTTTATTAAGCCATAACGTGTAGTTTCTTCATAGCCTCCAATAAATATAGTATAAATTCTCAATTGATCCTTGATTAACACTCTCCTTTTCATTAGTCGTTGCATATCTGCTATTCTTTCTACATCGTTGGGTCGAAGACTTGAAGCACAACGACAGAAGCTTGATTCTGGCCGTATTCATGGGCCTGCGGTGGGGTCGGTCGGCCCCCCTCGACCCCAATCGCCGTTCATTCCTAGATCTGGTTATATGTCTTGGCCATATTAAAATACTAATTTTGTTAATAATTAATGGTTAATTAATCTCATTTTGACTTCATGAATGAGTTAAATATGGATTGACTTGATTAACATGTTAAATATGAATTGAAATATATAGGTTAGGACCAGAAGCGAAGACACTTAATTGATTATTATTCTATAGGACAAAATATGTTTTTTTAATATACGAGCCTAATTTTGGACTTTAAAATACAAGTACTCTACTAATTATTAATGTATAGGATAAAATATGTTTTTTAATATACGAGCCTAATTTTAGACTTTAAAATAAAAGTACTCTACCTAATTGACAAAATCTATTAATGTATAGGACAAAATATGTTTTTTTAATATACGAGCCTAATTTTGGACTTTAAAATACAAGTACTCTACTAATTGTTAATGTATAGGATAAAAATGTTTTTGTTAATATAGGAGCCTAATTTTAGACTTTAAAATACAAGTACTCTATCTAATTGACAAAATTTATTAATGTATAGGACAAAATATGTTTTTTTAATATACAAGCCTAATTTTAGACTTTAAAATACAAATACTCTACCTAATGGACAAAATCTTTAAACTGTGGATCAAAATATCTTTTTAAATAAATATGCGAGACAAAATTTAAACTTTAGTCAAACTAAATAAATAATAAGTCTAATATTGTGTCGCATTTTTACGAAAAATTGAAAGTATTGAAACAACTTTACAAATGTTGTGCGTGAATTAATCAAATGTAGTGAACTTAATACCTAATGACCTATAAATACAATAAATTTTGCCAGCCATAACCTAAAGTCATAAAAGAAAATACAAACTGAGACTCGTTCAGTTTCCCTTATATGGCCTGGTGGGCCCACGTAATTGGATCTTTTTTCAAGCGTTCAGTGTTGGAGAATTGCGGCTGGTTAGGGGCTTTAGGTGTTAATATTTGTTTTTTAATTAAATGGTTGCTGAAGAAAATACCCCCGCCTGTTATTGAGAAGAAGGAATATTTTTTTAGTCCACGAACTTTGTCAATGTATCATTTTAGATCCGTGAACTTTAAAAATATCATTTGAAGTCTGTCAACTATGAGTTAATATCAATCGAAATATTTTTTTACTATTTCAAGTTTTTTGGATGAAAATACCCTCAATACCGGGTACATATTTTAATAAACTTATCACATACCCATATTTTTTTATACATATTTTTACTACTCCCTCCGTCCCTGAAATTTTGTCACATTTCATTTTCTGCACTCGTTTTGAACAAATGATACTTCCTCCGTCCGCAAAATGTTGTCCATGTTTGACTCGGCACTTGTTTCGAGAAATGTAAAGAAAAGTGAGTGAAAGAAGTTAGTGGAATGTAGGTCCCATATTTATATATTGAATTTATAATAGAATGTGAGTATAATGAGTTAGTGGAATATGAGAACCATTTATCAAAAAAGTAAAATAATAGCAAAGCGGACAACATCACGGACGGGCCAAAATGGAAAAACTGGAAAACGTTTCACGGACGGAGGGAGTAATAAATAATTAATGAAGAAAGGGTAAAGTAAGATAGAGAATAATGTAGATAAGACTCTCTTCTACGTTATTCTCTCTCTTACTTTATCATATGTCCACTTTAGCTATTTATTATCATTTACAAAAACCATATGAGTATGTGATAGGTTAATTAAAAATATGATTGAGGGTATTTTCATCCAAAAAACTTGAAAATAGTAAAAAAGTGATATTAACTCACAGTTGACGGACCTCATATTATATTTTTAAAGTTCACGGATCTAAAATAATATAAAAAAAAGATGTCCCTCCATAGAATATTAGAGCTCCCTATGGTTCTCACCTAGCAGAGGCGCCGCTACTACACACAACCCAAAACTTCTACTCCATTAGCCAAGAGCTTTTCTAGGGATTTTCAGATATAAAACAATGAAGCTGATCACCAGAATTCCACCAGAATTAACGGTAAAATGGGTGAGGAAATTATCAACAAGCAAGTGATACTCAACAATTATGTCAAAACATCTGTGAAAGAATCCGATATGTCGTTGAGAACTTCCAAAATTCAGATCAAAATTCCCAGCGGTTGCGACGACGCCATTTGGTGAAGAATCTCTACTTATCCATCGATCCTTTTATTCTTGGCCTCATGAAGAATCAGGAGCTCGATTTACCTTCTTTCACACTGGATTCTGTAAGTTAGTTTTTATTCTGTAAGTTTAGTTTTTTTAAGTTAAATTTTTCTTGTTGAAATTAATTTTTCTTCTGGTTTGGAATAGAATTTGTTATACATGTCTTGATTTAAATTGGGGCCCCTTAATTTTTTATTTTATTAAAAAAATAGACTTATAATACAATATTGTGTAGATGATCTCATTGGAATATAACAGTAGTATTTTTTCGTTTGATGAATAGTTTGAGATTTTGGGGAGAAAAATATAAACTGTATCTTTCTATTGATAAAATGTTTGTTATGTGTTTTTTGATGTTTCTGCAGAGGTCTTGTTTGATGAATAGTTTGAGATTTTGGGGAAAGAAATAAAAAATGTTATCTTTCATTGATGCAATGTTTGGTTGCATCTTTTTTGTGTTTGTTGACCTTTTTCTGGTGATAGCCTATTTATGGATTTGGAGAGTCGAAAGTACTGGATTCGTCTCATCCAATTTCAAGACGGGCGAGCTAGTTTGGGGGTTTACCTGGCTGGGAGGAGTATAGCCTTATTAAAAGATCCAGACCAATTGTTAAGGTTCAAGATAAAGATTTGCCCCTCTCTTATTATACAGGGATTCTGGTGAGTTTCTGAGCCCCTTGTGATTATCGACTTCAAATTTCACGCTTGATTCATGCTTCCTAGTGATATTTGTCTGATCTAGAACTAGTTTTTGTGATTCTGCAGAAGTTATGTATGCAGTTAAACTGTTAACGAAAACGAGCTATTGATGAACTATATAAGCTTGAATTAATAGATTGGGAAATACTGGATTTGTAACGTTTATCTTGATAGTTTCTGAAAAACAACAGTAGAGATGTACGAACTTGAGACTAAAATAAACGTGTTTCGCATTATCATTTTAGGCATGCCTGCCATGACAGCTTATGTTGGGTTTTTCAAGTTTTGCTCTCCCAAAAAGGTCTACTACTGCATCCGGAGCTGTTGGTCAGCTCGTTGGTCAGTTGCAAAGATCGCAGGGTGGGTTTCGTTGTTGGGAGTGCGGGGAACAAAGAAAAGGTCAGAATCTAATAGCTTATCGAAAACTTATTAGATTGTTGGCTAGATTGGTTGTCGATTTATGTGCTATTTTTCTTCTGTGGCAAGTTTATGTTTCACATTTGATGAACAAGTCGGCTTTTGCATTGATGAGGGTCGATCTCTTGAAGAACAAATTCGGGTTTGACGGAGCATTCAACTACAAAGAAGAGCAAGACTAAATGCAGCGTTGAAGAGGTTCTATCATTGCTATAAAAATGTGTATACTTATTTAACATTGAAGAATAGTTAGTAATTTACAACACAATACACATATTTATGTTCTTATATAACAAAAGAATCCTTTTGTATTGAACACAAATTTCATAAAAACTAGCAAAAAACCGCGAAGTTTGGTAAATCAGCTGAGAAAACCACCAGTATGGATCAGTTCACAATCATCCCACGACTGTGGATAACAAATCCAAATATATAATTTTTTTGGTTAGATTTTTGAAAGAATTTGACCAAATTTTATAGTTTTTCGGCAATTTATCGTTATGTAGATAATACTCACAAATTTGTGTTGTTGTTAATTAGGTACTTCTTCCTCGATGGCATCGACATCTACTTTGACAACGTGGGAGGGAAGATGCTCGAAGCGGTGGCTAAACAACATGAGACTCATCAACGGCCGTGTTGCGCTTTGTGGGATGATCTCCCATACAACAGCCTTGAGCAGCCTGAAGGCGTCCACAACTTGATTAACGCAATAGTAAAATGGGTCCGTATGGAGGATTTTTCACTAGCGACCACTACCATCTCTACCCCAAGTTCCTGGAGATGGTTGTGCCTCTAATCAAGGAAGAGAAGATCACATACGTCGAAGACATAGCCGAAGGCATTGAAAGCGCGCCTGGGGCTCTCTTT
>NW_024598788.1:0-40747 GCF_004379255.2 Salvia splendens
CCCATACCTCGACCAAATTCCCCTACGGAACAAAACATGGATGACTCTTACTCTCCTACCAGAAGTACCATGGTCATAATTACTAACAAAGAATTTGAACCTGACATGGATTATCTTAAGAAAGAATTAAGCAATCCCATCTACAAAGAAAAAGAAAGATGGTTCAATGAATTAAATGATAAAATTAAGAGCGAAATAAAAGAGAAATGGATGAGAGAAATGAAAAAGATCAAGTCAAATTTCCTTTTTTATGATTTCATAGCAATTCATCTATCCTCGGAAGGATGGTATAATTGTTTCAAAAAACCCGCCATAGAAGTTGGTTCAAGCCTTATGAAAAGATGTATTCTTCTGAAAAAGATATAGTTATTTCAGCTGTCCATCCCCCTCTTCAAGCTCTGAAAATTCAAACTGCTAAGGAGAGATATTGCTGCACCCTTTCAAACGAACTAATGTTACTGACCCTGAGGAAACAGAGAGTTCCGAAAAATTATCCAACAAGTAATTTTTCAAACCAAATCCTTGGTACCATTGCAGAACAACTAGATACTATTTCATCAAGTTATTTACTGTTAATAAACAAAGCATCCTTAACGATACTTCCAAACCTTTTTCAAAAGCAATGATAATTTAAAAATAAGAATATTTTTCCTTCAATTCAAAAACAGAGGAAATCTTAACAAGATCTCTGGAAATCTTGCTGGGCCAAGCAAGTCAACTACGAATGTTATTCAACATTTCCACGAGTCTAGTACTGAACAGTCAAGTCACTCCTTCCTTGAAGAGGAAGATAATTGTTTGAAAAACTAGAAGATGTTTTTCAAAGAGTCTAGTAACTCCCCTCTTAAATAAACAAAATTTTCAAAGGAAAAAAATTTAACAGTAATAAACCTTATTATAGTAGGCCTTCGCCAGCAGATCTGCTGTATGAAGAAAGAGGTCAATTTCATAGGTCCATTATGATGGAACCTCAATTACTGAATGAATATTGATGGAAAACCTGAATATGAAATTCTCAATACTTTACAAGAAATGGGAATGGCAAAAAATGGCATTTAGATATGCTGGTATTTCTGAAAAGAAGCTTGTGTTCTCCTTGTTAATGGTTTTACGGCCAACTTAAAAATTGTGGGATAATGCGTTAAGCCTAGAAAGCAAGGAAGAAATTCTTAATCATATTGTTAATACCGAAGATCAAGATGGTGAAATACATGAAACAAGCGATGCTTGTGATTTCCTTATTATTACCATCTTATGTATTTGTCGGAAACCCTAGGGAAGAATATAATAGCTCCTCTATGGTTTTAAATAACCTAAGATGCCCTTCCTTATCCGATTACAGATGGTATAAAGATGTCTTCATAACTCATGTCCTCAAAGAAATGATTGTAATCAAGCCTTTTGGAAAGAAAGATTCATAGCAGGATTACCCAAATTGTTTAGTGAAAGATAATACAAAAACTTAAGAGATATTGATTCTGAACTGAAATATCCTTTTGAAAATATAACTTTTGGTCAATTATTTGCTTTATCAAAAAAGAAGGATTAGCCCTTTGTATGGAAATAAAAATACAAAACAAATATAGGAAGGACAAACAAATGCAAAAACGAATTAGGGTGTTTCTGTGAAATGTTTGGAATAGAAAAAATTGAGGCTCCTTCGTCTAAAAGCAAAAAAAAGAAAAATCAGAAAATTCAAGAAAGATACTCAAAAGCATGATTATTATAGAACGTCACGAAGTATTTACAAGACCAAAAAGAAAATTCAAACCAACTAAAGAAAAGGACGGGGATAAGATAAAATGTGAATATTGCAAAAGATGGGTCACACCGAAGAACGATTTGGAAGAAAGAAATAAAACCATTAGACTACTAAGTAAACAGATTATAACCTTCTAAGAGAAGAAAATAGTTCCTCCAATTCTGAAGTGAGTCAGAAATTGAAGAAATTCAAAACACCTCTGGAAGTAGTAATTACCATAGTAGTAATGAAAATGAAAAAGATATTTGCAAAATTTGCATCATACCATTTCCAAAGAAAAGAAGGAAGTTATTCTTGATCTCCTTCACAAATCCCTGACACTGAAACTAGGGATATTTCTTACAAGTTAAAAGACTTAATTCTTGAAGAGCCATCTACTTCTAAGAAGGTTAATATAAAAGAAGATTTCAGCCTAAACAAACTACGGGATAAATATCCTTATCAAAGTATATCAAAACAAATAACTACAAAAGACCTTCAAAGTGAAATTAATAATCTTAAAAAACAATTAATGAAGAATTTTATAGACTTAAAGAAAAGGATTTTGAATTAGAAACAAGACTTTCTATCATGGAAAATAATACAGAAGTTAACAACTGGGAAAATCCGGAACATAATTCAGAAAATAATTCCATAAAAGTCATCCAAGAAATAATTATCAAAAATGGCATGTTAATGTAACTCTGTTATCGGTAACTTCAAAACCAACATAATGGCGTTAGTTGATTCGGGTGCTGACCAGAATATTATTAGAGAAGGAGTTGTTCCTACTAAATATTGTGACAAAACAAAAGAGAAACTTTACACAGCCAATAATAAACCCTTTAAGAATCAGATACAAACTTTCCAAAGCTCATATCTGCAATAATGGTTATTGTTTCAGGAATATTTTACAATTGTTGAAGATATCACCTACAATATGATTCTGGGAACACCTTTCTTAACTCAAATCTATCCTTTTAGTGTTGATGATAGTGGCATTACCACCAATATCCAAGGAAGAGAATTAAAATTTAATTTCATCTCCCCCATTTTGAAACAAGAAATCCTTAACCTTCAAAGAAGTTCTATCTTCAAACAATCAATAAGAAACCCAAAAACAAAAACAAATAAGTTACCTTAAAGAAGAAATTCCTTTCCAAAAAATTGAAGAACAACTCAAAAATCCTAGATTTGTTTAAAAAATCAAAGAAATAGAAATAGTTTTTATCAAAAGGGTTTGTAATGAAGTCCCCAATGCTTTCTGGGAAAGAAAGCATTATGTAATTAATTTACCTTATGAAGAAGATTTCCACGAAAGTAAAATCCCTACGAAATCAAGACCCATTCAAATGAATCAAGAACTTCTTGAAGTGTGTAAAAAAGAAGTTAAAGACTTACTTGATAAAAAACTTGTTAGACCCTCAAATTCTCCCTGGAGCTGTTCTTTCTATGTCATGAAACAAGCAGAATTAGAAAGGGGAACTCCCCGACTTGTTATTAATTATAAGACTCTCAATAATGTTTTACAATGGATTAGGCATCCAATTCCTAATAAAAGAGATCTGATAAACAGGCTTTATAATGCAAAAATATTTTCCAAATTCGATCTTAATCTGGATTTTGGCAAATTCAAATCGCTGAGAAGGATAGATATAAAACACAGCCTTCACAGTTCCCTTTGGACATTATGAATGGAATGTAATGCCTTTCGGTCTCAAAAATGCTCCTTCGGATTTCAAAAATTATGAATGATATCTTAAACCCTCATAGTCAATTTAGCATTGTCTACATAGATGATGTTTTGATCTTTTCCCAAGATCTTGATCAACATATAAAACATTTAGGAATCTTCTTAAGAACCATTGAGAGAAATGGATTAGTTATTTCTACTCCAAAAATGAAACTTTTCCAAACTAATATAAGATTCTTAGGTCATGAGATTGAAAAGGGAGCTTTTAGACCCATCAGTAGATCCATATCCTTTACAGACAAATTTCCTGATGAGATAAAGATAAGAATCAATTACAAAGATTTTTAGGATGTTTAAATTACATCTCAGATTTCTTTCCTAACCTTAGAGAGACTTTAAACCTCTCTATCATAGACTTAGGAAAAACCCTTCAAATTGGACAGAAGAACATACCAATGTGGTTAAAACCATAAAACAGCAGGTCAAAACTCTACCTTGCTTAGGTATTCCTAATCCAAAAGCCTTCATGATTATTGAAACAGATGCTTCAACATAGGCTATGGGGGGATATTAAAACAAAACTGGATTCAAAAGAGCAGCTAGTAAGGTACCATTCTGGTATCTGGAATAATGCGCAAATGAATTTTCTGTTATCAAAAAGAAATTTTGTCCATTGTTTTATGCATTCAAAAATTTCAAGACGATCTTTATAACAAAAGTTTTTAATCAGAATTGATTGCAAATCTGCAAAAGAAGTCCTTACAAAAGATGTTCAAATATTGTCTCAAAACAAATCTTTGCCAGATGGCAAGCCATTTTATCTGTCTTTGATTTTGAAATTGAGTTCATAAAAGGAGAAAATAATTCTCTACCTGATTTCCTAACCAGAGAATTTTTACAAGGTCGCAATGACGGACTCTAGGATGTCCAAGAAACAAAGTGTCAAAGATTATGAAATCTTCCCCTCAAACAAACCTCAAAGGCCTTGTTTCATCCTCGGCTCCCCTCACTCCTCAAAAACCCAATCAAAGACACCTTCAAATCAAATTATTTCAAACAGATTCCCCCCTTCAAAATACTCCCGAAATCCCTTATAATACTGTCCTTACCTCAAATATTCCAAAGTCCGCCAATATCCAAATCCCTAATGCTCCTGAAGATTCAAATATTTCCAAAAGAGTGGCATGAAGATTGTGGGATGACCCCTTTCACTGATTTTCCAGCCAAACTCTCTCAAACAGATTTCATTAGAAACCGTTTTCCAAATCCTTCCCAACTCTGGGAATCAGATGACTGCCTTAAGGACCAAAAGTATTATGAGTTTATTCTTGTTGATTCTGATTCAGTGGATATAACTCATAACTACAACAGGTCCAAGGAAATTGAGTATTCAAAATGCATTATTAAAAGGTCCATACCACAACCACCTTTGGTGGCCTTAGTGAATTCAAAACCTTCAATCACCCAGCTCAGGGGTATAATTATATCGACTATAAGAATGCTTGGTTCAGAGCTTTCTTATTAAGATATTATAACCACTCCTGGTTCATGGCCTTTCACCATAACTGTGAGAAACAATTTCCAATTTGGTTTTCTGATTGGTGGAGGAAAAGGATCTTCCATCCAAATTCTTCCTACTGAAGTTCAAAAGGGTTTTCACGCCTTTGCGGAATACTCTACCCTCAAAAATTTTCAAAAATTTATCATGTTCCATGCTGAGTTCAAAGTACCTTGGATCTTTTCTTGGGATTTTAACTTTGAGAAAATCTATCCGGATCCTTCTCCTTACTCTTAACAAGAGTCTTCAGAATCAAATGGTGGGCTAGGTTTCAAAATCATATTGGAACTGAACCGGCTGTCAAAAAATTCTTTACCACTGGGGAAAAGGCGGTTTTCCAAAGAGATCAAAAAGGAAAAGACAAAGCAGAAAAATCAGAAAAATTTAGCAAACAGAATCAAAACCTGGAAGTTTCATGGATAATCTCCCAGAACATCTCAAAAGGGATTTCTTTGAATTTTTGGCTCAAAAGTCTGTCTCTTCAAAGTCCAGGTCTGAAGAATCAGTCTCTTCTGACCCTATTGGGGGTCAAGACCCCTTTGATTTCTGATGACAGGTTACTTTAGAAGAAAGAATACTGAAGCCTATTCTAGGTTTCTTGTTGACAATATCAAAATTGATACCGATATGGTTACCTCTCTCTCAGAAATAGTAAAAATTGTTCTCGAAGCCCCTCCTGAAGAAGTGATTTTTCTTTTATTAGAGAAAACCATTGATGACATTTCCATAGAGTCAATAGGATCAAAAGGATGAAAAGAACTCTCAAAATTATCTCCATTATGACTGCAGCCTGAACGATGCATCCCTTCCAACGGTTCGATTTTAGATCAGAGCTCAGATGGCTCCAGGCGGCGATTATAATGAAGAAAGATGTCTTGAAGAAATGTATAAGTACCGCTTCAAAGAAGTCATCATATGGATTTCTACTATGATGATGAAGAATGGAGACGTTGTCAATACATCAAACGTTGCAAAAACAGGATTCGGCTAATCAATATCATATTGGCAGCATAATTGCTTCATGGGTCACCCTCTTCAAAAGCTCTCTTCTCAAATGTCAAAAGTTACGGCTATCTTTCAAAAGTGATTTCAAAAGCTTCTCAAAAGTCAGAAATGACGGCTACTTTCTAGTTATGTAAAAATCGTGTGAATAGTGAATAGTGACTTTTGTAATAGTACTATGTAAATTAGTGTGTTTTTCGTCACTGCTTACGTATTTGTAAGATACTGTACTCCTATGTAGCCAGGGTTGTTGGCTATAAATAAGAGGTCTGGAATGCAGAAAAGCACACCGAGTTCTGATCTCAGACTCATTGCTCTTCTCCCTCCTTCCCTCTGCTACCTTTTCAAGTTTTAATCCAAAGTGAGTTTTCAATTTCATATCTTCATACTGCAATTTATCTTCATACAAGTTTTAATCTGTATTTTCCTTTTCAAATGTGTTTTCATCTGTGTTTTCTTAATCAAATGACTTCCAATAACAGAATAATTCATAATAACTCTATCATAAACATATGATGTTAACCAATACGTTATTACACAACACGGCCATGGCCAATACGTGTTCTAACAACAAGGTTATAATCATAATGTTCATGTTCAAACTAAACTTCAAAATACATCTGGGACAAGATGGTATCAGAGCCATTTTAATGGCGGTAATGGATGTTATTAGACCTATAAATTCAACTGTCTTAATACTTGAAATTGAGACGATCAGATTATCCTAGGAATAACCTTAGTCAAAGAAACGTTGGAATTCAGAGTTGGCAAGCTTGTAGACGGTTGGTAAGCCTTAAGTTTAGGTGTTCCACGCATAGTGTTCCCCTGCGACCAGTTTCTTAGATCTAAACCATCTCCTAATCTTAATCTATCCCTCCTTTTGACTATGGCCAGTAAATTTAGAAGTCTTTTAGTACCCAAAACCAAAAATAAAATGGATAAAAACATTGTTCCAAGTAGTGAAACTCATGCCCCTATAGATTATTCTAATTGGAGCATCCCTAATGAAAAAATAGAAAACTACTATGATATAGGACTTATTGATTTCAAAACTGCCTTTTCTATAAGAACTCATGAAGAAACTAGAAGCATATTGCAAAAATCGAAAGCTTTCCTCTTCTTAATGGAGAATCCCTAAAAAAATATAGGGAACAGAAATATAGATATGCACATTTTGGTCTTGCCCAAATTGCTGTCAAACCCTTAGTCCACATAGGAGTTGATGCCCCTATTTTGCTTGTTCTAAGAGATAAAAGACTCAAAGATTACAAAACTTCTATTTTAGCCATGGTTTCAAACAAACATATGTAATGGTCCCATCTACTTCAACTGCTGTCCAAATTTCTCTGTCGATCTCACTGACCCCATGATCCTTGAATCTCTCATCCTTGATGTTCAAATTCAAGGGGATAAGTTTCATGTATGTAAAAACTTTGTTGTCATGTTTAGGGTCTATCTTAGACTAATGACGTCCAATCTGAATCCCAAATTCAGCAAGAATCCCTTTTCAAAAGGAGAAACTATCCTTCTTCAGGTTGATGCTGAGCAATCCTCAACCTATACTCCTAAAAGATTAAAATGGGATGAAATTACTATCCCAAGCCAGTTTACTATAATGGAACCTCAGGCTCCTAGAAACTTAGAAAAACGGAACCTTCTCAGATCATTGAAGAACCAAATGGCACTATAACTGTCAAATTTGATAGAACAAATTCTTTCTCAACCTTTAGAAACAATAGGAGTTTCAACTACGAAAGTAGTAGAGCCTCCTGTTCTGACATGCCTAGCACATCTGAAAGAAATTGGACCTTCAAAACTCCCATACCTCGACCAAATTCCCCTACGGAACAAAACATGGATGACTCTTACTCACCTACCAGAAGTACCATGGTCATAATTACTAATAAAGAATTTGAACCTGACATGGATTATCTTAAGAAAGAATTAAGCAATCCCATCTACAAAGAAAAAGAAAGATGGTTCAATGAATTAAATGATAAAATTAAGAGCGAAATAAAAGAGAAATGGATGAGAGAAATGAAAAAAATCAGTCAAATTTCTTTTTTTATGATTTCATAGCAATTCATCTATCCTCGGAAGGATGGTATAATTGTTTCAAAAAACCCGCCATAGAAGTTGGTTCAAGCCTTATGAAAAGATGGTATTCTTCTGAAAAAGATATAGTTATTTCAGCTGTCCATCCCCCTTTTCAAGCTCTGAAAATTCAAACTGCTAAAGGAGAGATTATTGCTGACCCTTTCAAACGAACTAATGTTACTGACCCTGAGGAAAACAGAGAGTTCCGAAAATTATCCACAAAGTAATTTTTCAAACCAAATCCTTGGTACCATTGCAGAACAACTAGATACTATTTCATCAAAGTTATTTACTGTTAATAAACAAAGCATCCTTAACGATACTTCCAAACCTTTTTTCAAGAGCAATGATAATTTGAAAAATAAGAATATTTCCTTCAATTCAAAAACAGAGGAAATTCTTAATAAGATCTCTGGAAATCTTGCTGGGCCAAGCAAGTCAACTACGAATTTATTCAACATTTCCACGAGTCTAGTACTGAACAGTCAAGTCACTCTTCCTCTGAAGAGGAAGATAATTTTGTTGAAAAACTAGAAGATGTTTTCAAAGAGTCTAGTAACTCCCCTCTTAAAATAAACAAAATTTTCAAAGGGAAAAAATTTAACAGTAATAAACCTTATTATAGTAGGCCTTCGCCAGCAGATCTGCTGTATGAAGAAAGAGGTCAATTTCATAGGTCCAGTTATGATGGAACCTCAATTACTGAATGGAATATTGATGGAAAACCTGAATATGAAATTCTCAATACTTTACAAGAAATGGGAATGGCAAAAATGGCATTTAGATATGCTGGTATTTCTGAAAAAGAAGCTTGTGTCCTCCTTGTTAATGGTTTTACGGGCCAACTTAAAAATTGGTGGGATAATGCGTTAAGCCTAGAAAGCAAGGAAGAAATTCTTAATCATATTGTTAATACCGAAGATCAAGATGGTGAAATACATGAAACAAGCGATGCTTGTGATTTCCTTATTATTACCATCTCTATGTATTTGTCGGAAACCCTAGGGAAGAATATAATAGCTCCTCTATGGTTTTAAATAACCTAAGATGCCCTTCCTTATCCGATTACAGATGGTATAAAAGATGTCTTCATAACTCATGTCCTCAAAAGAAATGATTGTAATCAAGCCTTTTGGAAAGAAAGATTCATAGCAGGATTACCCAAATTGTTTAGTGAAAGAATAATACAAAAACTTAAAGATGATATTGATTCTGAAAATATCCCTTTTGAAAATATAACTTTTGGTCAATTATTTGCTTTTATCAAAAAAGAAGGATTAGCCCTTTGTATGGAAATAAAAATACAAAACATATAGGAAGGACAAACAAAATGCCAAAAACGAATTAGGGTGTTTCTGTGAAATGTTTGGAATAGAAAAAATTGAGGCTCCTTCGTCTAAAGCAAAAGAAAAATCAAAAAATTCAAGAAAGATACTCAAAAGCATGATTATTATAGAACGTCACGAAGTAAGTTTACAAGACCAAAAAGAAAATTCAAACCACTAAAGAAAAGGACGGGGATAAGATAAAATGTGAATATTGCAAAAAGATGGGTCACACCGAAGAACGATGTTGGAAGAAAAGAAATAAAAACATTAGACTACTAAGTAAACAGATTAATAACCTTCTAAGAGAAGAAAATAGTCCTCCAATTCTGAAAGTGAGTCAGAAATTGAAGAAATTCAAAACACCTCTGGAAGTAGTAATTACCATAGTAGTAATGAAAATGAAAAAGATATTTGCAAATTTGCATCAATACCATTTCCAAAGAAAGAAGGAAGTTATTCTTGATCTCCTTCACCAAATCCCTGACACTGAAACTAGGGATGATTATCTTACAAGTTAAAAGACTTATTCTTGAAGAGCCATCTACTTCTAAGAAGGTTAATATAAAAGAAGATTTCAGCCTAAACAAACTATGGGATAAATATCCTTATCAAAGTATATCAAAACAAATAACTACAAAAGACCTTTAGAGTGAAATTAATAATCTTAAAAAACAAATTAATGAAGAATTTTATAGACTTAAAGAAAAGGATTTTGAATTAGAAACAAGACTTTCTATCATGGAAAATAATACAGAAGTTAACAACTGGGAAAATCCGGAACAGAATTCAGAAAATAATTCCATAAAAGTCATCCAAGAAATGAATTATCAAAAATGGCATGTTAATGTAACTCTGGTTATCGGTAACTTCAAAACCAACATAATGGCGTTAGTTGATTCGGGTGCTGACCAGAATATTATTAGAGAAGGAGTTGTTCCTACTAAATATTGTGACAAAACAAAAGAGAAACTTTACACAGCCAATAATAACCCTTTAAGAATCAGATACAAACTTTCCAAAGCTCATATCTGCAATAATGGTTATTGTTTCAGGAATATTTTTACAATTGTTGAAGATATCACCTACAATATGATTCTGGGAACACCTTTCTTAACTCAAATCTATCCTTTTAGTGTTGATGATAGTGGCATTACTACCAATATCCAAGGAAGAGAATTAAAATTTAATTTCATCTCCCCCATTTTGAAACAAGAAATCCTTAACTTCAAAGAAGTTCTATCTTCAAACAAATCAATAGATAACCCAAAAACAAAAACAAATAAGTTACCTAAAGAAGAAATTCCTTTCCAAAAAATTGAAGAACAACTCAAAAATCCTAGATTTGTTTCAAAAATCAAAGAAATAGAAAATAGTTTTATCAAAAGGGTTTGTAATGAAGTCCCCAATGCTTTCTGGGAAAGAAAGCATTATGTAATTAATTTACCTTATGAAGAAGATTTCCACGAAAGTAAAATCCCTACGAAGTCAAGACCCATTCAAATGAATCAAGACTTCTTGAAGTGTGTAAAAAAGAAGTTAAAGACTACTTGATAAAACTTATTAGACCCTCAAATTCTCCCTGGAGCTGTTCTGCTTTCTATGTCATGAACAAGCAGAATTAGAAAGGGGAACTCCCCGACTTGTTATTAATATAAGCCTCTCAATAATGTTTTACAATGGATTAGGCATGTCACGCCCGCATTTCCTAAGGATAGGAAGTACGGTGGACCGCGACTAGGGGAGGAGTAAAGAAGCGGGGAAGAAAGGGGAAAAACAAGAATATTTGACCCAAAGACATTTAATAAAAGGAAATTCATTTTAAAACAAGGTACTGTAGCGACATTTCAAAAGTTTAAGTAACCAGAGTTTAAATGAAAAACATTGTTTCGGATTACAAGCAGCGGAAAAGATCAAGAGACAGATAATGCCGGGTATGACGGCACGACATTATCCAAAACAAAGTGAACGCATTTTGACTTTAACTGCTCAACATCCGTCCTCCCCATCGCCGCTCAACCTGCACATTAAGAAAACAACATGCAGGGCTGAGTACTTATGCACTCAGTGGACACACGCCAAAATCATAGTTTGTCATGCCATAACAGTGTAACATTGGGGTTTTGAGTGTAATGAAAATAACCCAAGTACACCAAAATATATTTCATAAATTCGACTGCGCAGTCATTTTCCGATATTGCCACCCTTATTCCCTCAATCATACACTATCTGATCCAAACGGTGACAAGGGGCGTGGCCACACCCAGGTCATCTAGACCGGCCAACTTGCTCTCAGATGGCACCCAGTCTCGTGTACACTAGCCTGAGGGTTCGCAGCCCAACAGACCCGAATTCGATTAAACATATGTGGTAAACACTTTAGATATGTTTCAAATCAAAACATTTGGCAAGACAAACAGTTCACCTCCATAAACAATTCCGGAACAGAGTCCGTATTAAAAACAACCCACGTAAAAGTAGGGTAGAAAAGCCCACCTCGATTGCTTAGCTTTTAAAATAATTCCCTTCTTCAACCACACTTTCCTCGTAAACGATCACCCTTTTGAAAGATAAATTGTATCATGATTAGAGTCAGAAGAGACGAGACTTTAAACGACAATGCATGATTCCTACGTGGACGACTTCAACATCTAGCACGTTACACGTACATACACTTAACAACATGTTACAAAACAAACACACCAAAGTCACACGTTCGAAACACACCCCGCACGCAAACGACGTACCCAAAACGCGCACACGACACACGAACACAGCACTCCAAGTCCTGGCATACCCTTACTGTGCAAACGGCTCACTTGGCTCGGAAAAGGTTCGGCGTCTCGACATGGCTCGGTTGTCTCGGCCGCTGGCTCGGCACCTCGGCCACCTGTTCGGCACCTCGGCCGCTGGCTCGGCACCTCGGCCGCCTGCTCGGCACCTCGGCCGCCTGCTCGGCACCTCGGCCGCTGGCTCGGCACCTCGGCCGCCTGCTCGGCCCCTCGGCCGCTGGCTCGGCATCTCGGCCGCCTGCTCGGCACCCCGGCCGCCTGCTCGGCACCTCGGCCGCTTGGCTCGGCACCTCGGCCGCCTGGCTCGTCCCGTGCACACTCACTTTCCTCCAACTTCCGATTCTTAAACCCTATACAACATTCACACCACACATTCTCCGTCCCAAAACACACCCAGACACTTGGGATCATCCCTTCAAAACCCCCCCACAACACTGCCCTAGGCCGGCCCCTAAAACTCTCGGCCAACCCACGCAAAACCCTCGAACCAAACACTGATTTTCCCGAGCCATCTCTTGGTCAAACACACCCACATTCATCACAAAACACAACACTCAGAAACCCACCCATTGCACATGAAAACATCTCCCAAAACATACAATTCGTGAATCTGTGCAGTTTACTTGCAAAAATCATAATAAAATCATACGACATCCAAAGAGGCTGAAAATTACACACCACACAGAAGCCACATTAACCTTTATACAGCTCAAAATTCGTACCCAACGGAGATCGTTTGCTTAGATAAAAGGGGTCGGAACCCACTGCCAGTACTACCAAAAACATGCTCAACCATATCACATAGCCACAAACCCTATTCAGCATCTAACCGTCCAAAACGTCCTATATGCATGAGTTTTCAAATTAAACAAGGGTTAGGTTTGGTTACCTTTCTTGGATAGTTCAAACGTAAATTCGAAGCTTTCCCTACACCGATTTACAACGTACGAGCGAACACCTTGAAGAAGCCAAGATGATGATGAGAAGGGGATGAATGGGGAAGGTAAACCGAGAGAGAGAGGGGCGAGAGCTTACCGTGAGAGCACACTTCGAGAGAGATGAGAGCTAGAGAGCGAGAGAGGAGAGAGAGAGAGAGAGAGAGAGAGAGACCGAGAAGAGAGAACGAATGAAAAGAGGGGGAGGGAAATCGGTTATGAGGGAAGAAGTGGGGGCGGTTGAGAGAGATCATGGGGTGATGGGGGAGGTTTTTTTTTTCGAAAAAGAAGAGAGAATTGGGGCAGGGAGGGATTTAATTTGTTAATTAGGAGTTTTTATTCATAGCCTAATTACTTAATTCCATTTTAATTGCCTAGGTAGAAAATACCACATCCACAACAATCAAATAAACACAAATAACATAAAAATTTCATCCTTAATTAAAAGAATAAAATTCCACAAATTTTCGGATATTACATTCCTCCCACCTTAACAAAATTTCGTCTTGAAATTTGTTAGATTACTCAAACAGCTCTGGAAACTTCTCTCTCATCTTATCTTCTGATTCCCATGTTGCCCCTTCGGTTCCATGATTCCTCCACCGTACTTTCACCGAAGCAATTGACTTATTCCTCAATTCTTGCACTCTTCGATCCAAAATGGCCTCGGGCTTCTCCTCATAGCTTAGATCGGGATTTAGGACCATCATCTCTTCTTGGTGAACTATGTGTGTGGGGTCAAACACGTACTTCCTCAATTGTGACACATGGAAGACGTTGTGCACATTTCCAAAGCTTGGTGGTAGAGCCAACCTGTATGCTACCACGCCGACTCTATCCAAAATCTCGTATGGACCAATAAATCGGGGTCTCAGCTTTCCCTTCACTCCAAAACGAGTTATTCCCTTAGAAGGGGAAACTTTCAGAAAGAATCTTTTCCCCGACCTCGAACTGTAACTCGGTCCTTCGAACATCCGCATAAGATTTCTGTCGATCTTGTGCCTCCTTGATCCTCCCACGGATTTGTCGGACAATCTCTATCATCTCTTCTACAGAGTCTGGTCCGAGAATTCTTCTCTCACCCACTTCATCCCAATAAAGTGGCGATCTTACACTTCTTTCCATACAAGGCCTCATATGGGGCCATCTTGATAGTCGCCTGGTAACTATTGTTGTACGCGAATTCAACCAATGGCAACACTTCTTCCCAACCCCAGCCTCGATCAAGCACCACGGCTCGTAGCATGTCCTCCAAGGCTTGTATCGTTCTCTCCGACTGCCCGTCGGTTTGAGGGTGGAAAGCTGTACTGAAATTCAACTTAGTCCCCAACTCGCGTTGCAGGCTGTCCAAAATCTAGAAGTGAATTTAGCATCACGATCAGATGTGATTGTCGCTGGAACTTCATGCAAGCGTATAATCTCCCGTACATATACCTTAGCCAACTGGTCGGATCCATAAGTAGCGCGAACCGGTACAAAGTGGGCAGATTTGGTGAGACGATCTATAATCACCCAAATCACCGTGTTCCCTCGCTGGGATTTTGGCAGTCCTATCACAAAGTCCATTGCAATATGTTCCCACTTCCATTCCGGAATCTCGAGGGGTTGCAATCTCCCATAGGGCCGTTGGTGTAGCGCCTTTACTTGTTGACACGCTAGGCATCTCTCCACAAAAGCTGCAACATGCTTTTTCATACCGTTCCACCAAAACTGTCTTTTCAAGTCTTGATACATTTTGGTGCTCCCTGGATGAGCAGCGTATGGGGTTTCATGTGCTTCTCTCATGATTTCCATCCTCAAGCCTTCATCCTTGGGCCACCACACAACCTTCCCTTGTATGTGAGACCGTTATCCGCTGCCTCACGGAAACTTCCGGGTTCACCCGTCCTCACTTCTGAGCGAATCCTTTCTAGTAGCGTATCTCGCCGTTGAGCTTCCACAATTCTGGCTCTTAAGTCGGGTTCCATCACCAACGTGGCTACTATCCCTTCCACAGTCTCGGGCATTCTCACCACTTCCAAGCGCATCTTACTGAACTCTTGGATTATACTCTCCTCGATAGTAAGAAAGGTGGCCAGCTGAGATTGAGACTTCCTACTAAGAGCATCGGCCACTACGTTTGCTTTTCCCGGATGGTATTTTATACCACAATCGTAGTCCTTTACCAACTCGAGCCACCTACGTTGGCGCATGTTCAACTCCTTTTGCTCGAAGAAGTACTTTAGACTCTTATGGTCCGTGTATATCTCACAACGGACTCCATAGAGATGGTGTCTCCAGATCTTCAAAGCATGCACCACAGCTGCCAGTTCCAAGTCATGCGTCGGATAATTCAGTTCATGGGGCTTCAATTGTCTCGATGCATATGCAATCACTTTCCCCTTCTGCATAAGCACACATCCCAGTCCCACCTTCGACGCATCCGTATATACGCATAGTCAGTCTCTGGCTCCGGCACAGCTAGGATTGGTGCGGTGGTCAATTTCTCCTTCAACAACTGAAAGCTCGCCTCACATTCTGGCGTCCAAATCATCTTGACTCCCTTTTTCAGTTGTTGCGTCATTGGCCTTGCTATCTTCGAGAATCCCTCGATGAATCTTCGATAATAGCCCGCCAGTCCTAAAAAGCTTCGGATTTCATTTTGTGTAGAAGGTGGCTTCCATTCCTGCACTGCTTCCACCTTGGCCGGGTCTACACGAATTCCATCTGAGGTTACTACATGTACAAGAAAGTTCACTTCCTTGAGCCAAAACTCGCATTTACTGAACTTGGCATATAGTTTCTCGTCCCTTAGAGTTGCTAAGACGGTTCTCAAGTGCTCTTTGTGCTCCTCTTCGTTCTTTGAGTAAACGAGCACGTCATCGATGAAAACCAGGACAAACCGATCCAGAAATGGATGGAACACGCGGTTCATAAGGTCCATGAACACTGCCGGGGCGTTCGTCAGTCCAAAAGGCATTACAACGAACTCATAATGACCATATCTTGTTCGGAACGCCGTCTTGGGTACATCTTCTCGCCGAACCCTCAGCTGATGGTACCCAGACCTCAAATCCATCTTAGAGAAGACTCCTGCCCCTCGAAGTTGGTCAAACAAGTCGTCTATCCTTGGTAGTGGATACTTGTTCTTCAGCGTCAGTTTGTTTAGCTCTCGATAGTCGATGCACATCCTCATCGATCCATCCTTCTTCTTCACAAACAACACTGGTGCTCCCCATGGCGACACGCTAGGTCTAATGAATCCCAATTCCAGTAGCTCTTGTAGTTGCCACCTTAAGCTCCTCCAACTCTTTTGGCGCCATCCTATAAGGTGCTTTGGATATTGGTGCCGATCCGGGCTCCAGATCGATCGTGAATTCTACCTGCCTGTCGGGTGGGGGTCCCGGCAATGCATCGGGGAAGACATCGGGATATTCACTCACTATCGCCACATCTTCTATCTTCCTGTCTTTCTTCTCCTCCCCATTCAAATAAACAAGGTACGCTGGACATCCCTTCCTCATCATTGTAGTGGCTTGCAGCGCAGAGATAATGGACTTGCGTCGGCTCATTGGGACTCCGTGAAACTTCATCGGCTCTTTTCCGGGGGTTTCAAACGAGATTTCCCTTTCTCTACAATGAAGGGTAACGTGGTTCTCCGCTAACCAATCCATACCCAAGATTATGTCTACGCTACCCATCGTCATTACTTGCCAAATTATAAGCCACTAAACTGAGTTCACCTATTCCAAAGTTCACACATGCACAAGATCGGGATATATCTATAGTCCCGCCTACCGGTGAGGTCACACTCATAGTGGGTTCGGTCTTAACAGTATGTAATCCCAAAGTATCCACACAAGACGTTGATATAAAGGAATGCGATGCACCCGTATCAAACAAGACAACTATAGGCATATTGAGAAGTGTGCCCATACCTGCCAAGTTTCCTTGCCCAAAGGTTTCTTTCCCGTTTGCCGGCTGCTTCCCCTTCAAGGCGTAGGCCCTTGCTTGCGATGGTAATCCTTGGCGGCGTTGTTGCGGTGGAGGTGCAGGTAGTGCCTGGGATTGTGGACGGAAACCTAGCTGGTTCTGTCTCGTTCCCGTTCCCATGTTCTTATTTGGGCAGCTTCGGAAGTAATGGCCACTTCCACCACAGTTGAAGCACCTAGGGTCTCGACACTCCCCGGCGTGGTACTTGAAGCACCTTCCACATTGAGGGTTCCTCGGCGGAAAGTTTGCCCTCGGTTGGAAAGTATTCTGTCTCCCGCCATTGTAGGGTGGGTTCCTCATGTGTTGTGGCCTCTTACCACCATACTGAGCCTGGTCACCATCCCACCTCCTCTTCTCTTGGTGGCCTGACTGAGCTTGTAGGGGTGTCGCGTTTGTTGTTGCCACAACTCTTGGCTTAGGGAGTGCATCTTCCACGTCCAGTGCACAAGTCAAGATCTCCGAGTAGGAGAGTTCTCCTCGACAGGCCAATGCGGCCTTTATCTCATCTCTGAGCCCGGCCCGGAACTTCACCGCCCATTTCTCATCGGTGTCCATCAACTCGGGCGCATATCGTGCCATCTGCGCGAGGGCTCGGTCATACTCGGTTACAGTCATTCGGCCTTGGCTTAGCGTGTGGAACTCTACCACCTTGGCCCGTCTGTACGTCTTTGGGACATACTTGTTGTCAATCTCCACCTTAAACTCCTCCCATGTTAGCGCCTCCAGGCGGGCAGGATTCATAGTTCTTTGCCGAGTCTCCCACCAGTAATCGGCAGCACCTGACAGTTGAAAGGTAGCGCCAGCAATGCGCTCCCTATCTGTGCACTCCATGACCCTGAAGATACGCTCGAGGCCGCGTATCCACTCTTCCGCTTTGGATGGGTCTCCTTGTCCGTCAAATTTTGGGGGATTCTGCCTTGAGAACGTAACTATGAATCTTTCTTGTTGAGGCGGGGGTGGAGGTGGTGGTGGTGGAGGTGGTGGTGGTGGAGGTGGTGCCCCCACGTTGGTTCCTTGTCGTGGTTGACGTCCCCGTCTTGGCGGCATTCTGATTCAATACCCATAAGTGTTACTTTAATTCTCATCCAAGATTACCACTTTCTCAAAAATTCTTATAAAACCTTCATGTAGTATAAGATGCAACACATAGGATATAATCAAAATCAAATTCTCATTAAAAGAAAGAAGGCCAACATTGTTCCCAAGAGTAGATCGTACTGAAAGCAAAAACTGAAAAGACAACGAACTATTCTAATTCTAGACTACGACTCTATCATCCTCATCCATAGGCCCTTCCTCCGGGTCTTCGTCGTCGTCCTCCTCGGAGTTCCCTGGCAGAGCCTCCTCATAATCATCTTCATACCCTTGTTCACCCTCGTACATGCTCACATACTTGTCCTGATACACGACCCTCTCTTCCACCTCCTGTGGGGGCTGCTCCTCTCGAGAGTCCACCAGTGCACAATACACGGCTTTCCGAAAGCCAGCCATGTCACCCACCATGTCATCGGTAGCGGGCTCATGCCACGTGTACCTCCTCGCCGTTCTTTCGGCCCACTCCTTCCAGCTATCGGGAAGCAAATCTATTAGCTTCTCAATGCCGTTATGCTCTGTCACTCCGAACTCCTGAGCTGCCCTCCAGAGGGTGTCGAAGTGTGCCACGAACTCGATCAACGGTATGTGATCCTTCTTCCGGTACACTCTATAATCCCTGAGCACCCTCTGTGCCCTAAGTCTATCGCGATCACTCCGTCGCGCGGTTCGGAACATACGCGCCATCTATAGAAAAACAGAAACAACCGCCTCGCGTATAAAAACAGAGTACATAACCGAAGAAGAGAGAGAGATATGTGTATGCAGACGTATCGCTGTTCTAAATCCAAGCCCGCTGGTGTTCAAAGGCCAAACGTTCTTATCTACTATAGGTCCAAGAAGCACTAGTGAAATTCTATCACGTCTAAGTTCAAACATTCAAAAGGCCAACACATACTCACATAAAAGCTCACATCAACATTCACGTCATCATATCATCACACATCAGCCACATGCTTTCATATAAGTTCATCATACATCAACAGTTCATAACACCATAACAGTTCATAACTCAAATAATTTCCAACTTTTCCACATCACTTTGTACCCTTCCACATGTCTCAACATTTACTTAAACTTTACATAAAAATCATTTTCAACACCAAAATCACAATTTCCTCCACTTCCATATACTTTCCAAAATTTCGAAATTTTCATTACCTCATTTCAGGTTGAGTGCGATGAGTCGGATGTTGAGCCAATGACACTTTTGAAAACTTACTCCAGTCAGAAAAAGAATTTTTTTGGGTCCAGAGCAGAAAGAGAAAACCTGGCTCTGATACCACTCTGTCACGCCCACATTTCCTAAGGATAGGAAGTACGGTGGACCGCGACTAGGGGAGGAGTAAAGAAGCGGGGAAGAAAGGGGAAAAACAAGAATATTTGACCCAAAGACATTTAATAAAAGGAAATTCATTTTAAAACAAGGTACTGTAGCGACATTTCAAAAGTTTAAGTAACCAGAGTTTAAATGAAAACATTGTTTCGGATTACAAGCAGCGGAAAAAGATCAAGAGACAGATAATGCCGGGTATGACGACACGACATTATCCAAAACAAAGTGAAACGCATTTTTGACTTTAACTGCTCAACATCCGTCCTCCCCATCGCCGCTCAACCTGCACATTAAGAAAACAACATGCAGGGCTGAGTACTTATTGCACTCAGTGGACACACGCCAAAATCATAGTTTGTCATGCCATAACAGTGTAACATTGGGGTTTTGAGTGTAATGAAAATAACCCAAGTACACCAAAATATATTTCATAAATTCGACTGCGCAGTCATTTTCCGATATTGCCACCCTTATTCCCTCAATCATACACTATCTGATCCAAACGGTGACAAGGGGCGTGGCCACACCCCAGGTCATCTAGACCGGCCAACTTGCTCTCAGATGGCACCCAGTCTCGTGTACACTAGACTGAGGGTTCGCAGCCCAACAGACCCGAATTCGATTAAACATATGTGGTAAACCACTTCAGATAGGTTTCAAATCAAAACATTTGGCAAGACAAACAGTTCACCTCCATAAACAATTCCGGAACAGAGTCCGTATTAAAAACAACCCACGTAAAAGTAGGGTAGAAAAGCCCACCTCGATTGCTTAGCTTTTAAAATAATTCCCTTCTTCAACCACACTTTCCTCGTAAACGATCACCCTTTTGAAAGATAAATTGTATCATGATTAGAGTCAGAAGAGACGAGACTTTAAACGACAATGCATGATTCCTACGTGGACGACTTCAACATCTAGCACGTTACACGTACATACACTTAACAACATGTTACAAAACAAACACACAAAGTCACACGTTCGAAACACACCCCGCACGCAAACGACGTACCCAAAACGCGCACACGACACACGAACACAGCACTCCAAGTCCTGGCATACCCTTACTGTGCAAACGGCTCACTTGGCTCGGAAAAGGTTCGGAAAAACTCGGAAAAAGGTTCGGCATCTCGACATGGCTCGGTGTCTCGGCCGCTGGCTCGGCACCTCGGCCACCTGTTCGGCACCTCGGCCGCTGGCTCGGCACCTCGGCCGCCTGCTCGGCACCTCAGCCGCCTGCTCGGCACCTCGGCCGCTTGCTCGGCCCCTCGGCCGCTGGCTCGGCATCTCGGCCGCCTGCTCGGCACCCCGGCCGCCTGCTCGGCACCTCGGCCGCTGGCTCGGCACCTCGGCCGCCTGGCTCGTCCCGTGCACACTCACTTTCCTCCAACTTCCGATTCTCAAACCCTATACAACATTCACACCACACATTCTCCGTCCCAAAACACACCCAGACACCTGGGATCATCCCTTCAAAACCCCCCCACAACACTGCCCTAGGCCGGCCCCTAAAACTCTCGGCCAACCCACGCAAAACCCTCGAACCAAACACTGATTTTCCCGAGCCATCTCTTGGTCAAACACACCCACATTCATCACAAAAACACAACACTCAGAAACCCAACCATTGCACATGAAAACATCTCCCAAAAACATACAATTCGTGAATCTGCGCAGTTTACTTGCAAAAATCATAATAAAATCATACGACATCCAAAGAGGCTGAAAATTACACACCACACAGAAGCCACATTAACCTTTATACAGTTCAAAATTCGTACCCAACGGAGATCGTTTGCTTAGATAAAAAGGGGTCGGAACCCACTGCCAGTTACTACCAAAAACATGCTCAACCATATCACATAGCCACAAACCCTATTCAGCATCTAAACCGTCCAAAACGTCCTATATGCATGAGTTTTCGAATTAAACAAGGGTTAGGGTTTGGTTACCTTTCTTGGATAGTTCAAACGTAAATTCGAAGCTTTCCCTACACCGATTTACAACGTACGAGCGTAACACCTTGAAGAAGCCAAGATGATGATGAGAAGGGGATGAATGGGGAAAGGTAAACCGAGAGAGAGAGGGGCGAGAGCTTACCGTGAGAGCACACTTCGAGAGAGATGAGAGCTAGAGAGCGAGAGAGAGAGAGAGAGAGAGAGAGACCGAGAAGAGAGAACGAATGGAAAAGAGGGGGAGGGAAATCGGTTATGAGGGAGTGGGGGCGGTTGAGAGAATCATGGGGTGATGGGGGAGGTTTTTTTTTCGAAAAAGAAGAGAGAATTGGGGAGGGAGGGATTTAATTTGTTAATTAGGAGTTTTTATTCATAGCCTAATTACTTAATTCCATTTTAATTTGCCTAGGTAGAAAATACCACATCCACAACAATCAAATAAACACAAATAACATAAAAATTTCATCCTTAATTAAAAGAATAAAATTCCACAAATTTTCGGATATTACAAGGCATCCAATTCCTAATAAAAGAGATCTGATAAACAGGCTTTATAATGCAAAAATATTTTCCAAATTCGATCTTAAATCTGGATTTTGGCAAATTCAAATCGCTGAGAAGGATAGATATAAAACAGCCTTCACAGTTCCCTTTGGACATTATGAATGGAATGTAATGCCTTTCGGTCTCAAAAATGCTCCTTCGGAATTTCAAAAAATTATGAATGATATCTTAAACCCTCATAGTCAATTTAGCATTGTCTACATAGATGATGTTTTGATCTTTTCCCAAGATCTTGATCAACATATAAAACATTTAGGAATCTTCTTAAGAACCATTGAGAGAAATGGATTAGTTATTTCTACTCCAAAAATGAAACTTTTCCAAACTAATATAAGATTCTTAGGTCATGAGATTGAAAAGGGAGCTTTTAGACCCATCAGCAGATCCATATCCTTTACAGACAAATTTCCTGATGAGATAAAAGATAAGAATCAATTACAAAGATTTTTAGGATGTTTAAATTACATCTCAGATTTCTTTCCTAACCTTAGAGAGACTTGTAAACCTCTCTATCATAGACTTAGGAAAAACCCTTCAAATTGGACAGAAGAACATACCAATGTGGTTAAAACCATAAAACAGCAGGTCAAAACTCTACCTTGCTTAGGTATTCCTAATCCAAAAGCCTTCATGATTATTGAAACAGATGCTTCAAACATAGGCTATGGGGGGGATATTAAAACAAAAACTGGATTCAAAAGAGCAGCTAGTAAGGTACCATTCTGGTATCTGGAATAATGCGCAAATGAATTATTCTGTTATCAAAAAAGAAATTTTGTCCATTGTTTTATGCATTCAAAAATTTCAAGACGATCTTTATAACAAAAGGTTTTTAATCAGAATTGATTGCAAATCTGCAAAAGAAGTCCTTACAAAAGATGTTCAAAATATTGTCTCAAAACAAATCTTTGCCAGATGGCAAGCCATTTTATCTGTCTTTGATTTTGAAATTGAGTTCATAAAAGGAGAAAATAATTCTCTACCTGATTTCCTAACCAGAGAATTTTTACAAGGTCGCAATGACGGACTCTAGGATGTCCAAGAAACAAAGTGTCAAAGATTATGAAATCTTCCCCTCAAACAAAACCTCAAAGGCCTTGGTTTCATCCTCGGCTCCCCTCACTCCTCAAAAACCCAATCAAAGACACCTTTCAAATCAAATTATTTCAAACAGATTTTCCCCCCTTCAAAATACTCCCGAAATCCCTTATAATACTGTCCTTACCTCAAATATTCCAAAGTCCGCCAATATCCAAATCCCTAATGCTCCTGAAGAATTCAAATATTTTCCAAAAGAGTGGCATGAAGATTGTGGGATGACCCCTTTCACTGATTTTCCAGCCAAACTCTCTCAAACAGATTTCATTAGAAACCGTTTTCCAAATCCTTCCATGAAGATTGCTGTCAAGGAAATTGAGTATTCAAAATGCATTATTAAAAAGGTCCATACCACAACCACCTTTGGTGGCCTTAGTGAATTCAAAACCTTCAATCACCCAGCTCAGGGGTATAATTATATCGACTATAAGAATGCTTGGTTCAGAGCTTTCTTATTAAGATATTATAACCACTCCTGGTTCATGGCCTTTCACCATAACTGTGAGAAACAATTTCCAATTTGGTTTTCTGATTGGTGGAGGAAAATAGGATCTTCCATCCAAATTCTTCCTACTGAAGTTCAAAAGGGTTTTCACGCCTTTGCGGAATACTCTACCCTCAAAAATTTTCAAAAATTTATCATGTTCCATGCTGAGTTCAAAGTACCTTGGATCTTTTCTTGGGATTTTAACTTTGAGAAAATCTATCCGGATCCTTCTCCTTACTCTTTAACAAGAGTCTTCAGAATCAAATGGTGGGCTAGGTTTCAAAATCATATTGGAACTGAACCGGCTGTCAAAAAATTCTTTACCACTGGGGAAAAGGCGGTTTTCCAAAGAGATCAAAAAGGAAAAGACAAAGCAGAAAAACCAGAAAAATTTAGCAAAACAGAATCAAAACCTGGAAGTTTCATGGATAATCTCCCAGAACATCTCAAAAGGGATTTCTTTGAATTTTTGGCTCAAAAGTCTGTCTCTTCAAAGTCCAGGTCTGAAGAATCAGTCTCTTCTGACCCTATTGGGGGTCAAGACCCCTTTGATTTCTGATGACAGGTTACTTTAGAAGAAAGAATACTGAAGCCTATTCTAGGTTTCTTGTTGACAATATCAAAATTGATACCGATATGGTTACCTCTCTCTCAGAAATAGTAAAAATTGTTCTCGAAGCCCCTCCTGAAGAAGTGGATTTTCCTTTTATTAGAGAAACCATTGATGACATTTTCCATAGAGTCAATAGGATCAAAAGGATGAAAAGAACTCTCAAAATTATCTCCATTATGACTGCAGCCTGAACGATGCATCCCTTCCAACGGTTTGATTTTAGATCAGAGCTCAGATGGCTCCAGGCGGCGATTATTAATGAAGAAAGATGTCTTGAAGAAATGTATAAGTACCGCTTCAAAAGAAGTCATCATATGGATTTCTACTATGATGATGAAGAATGGAGACGTTGTCAATACATCAAACGTTGCAAAAACAGGATTCGGCTAATCAATATCATATTGGCAGCATAATTGCTTCATGGGTCACCCTCTTCAAAAGCTCTCTTCTCAAATGTCAAAAGTTACGGCTATCCTTCAAAAGATATTTTCAAAAGCTTCTCAAAAGTCAGAAATGACGGCTACTTTCTAGTTATGTAAAAATCGTGTGAATAGTGAATAGTGACTTTTTGTAATAGTACTATGTAAATTAGTGTGTTTTTCGTCACTGCTTACGTATTTGTAAGATACTGTACTCCTATGTAGCCAGGGTTGTTGGCTATAAATAAGAGGTCTGGAATGCAGAAAAGCACACCGAGTTCTGATCTCAGACTCATTGCTCTTCTCCCTCCTTCCCTCTACTACCTTTTCAAGTTTTAATCCAAAGTGAGTTTTCAATTTCATATCTTCATACTGCAATTTATCTTCATACAAGTTTTAATCTGTATTTTCCTTTTCAAATGTGTTTTCATCTGTGTTTTCTTAATCAAATGACTTCCAATAACAGAATAATTCATAATAACTCTATCATAAACAATATGATGTTAACCAATACGTTATTACACAACACGGCCATGGCCAATACGTGTTCTAACAACAAGGTTATAATCATAATGTTCATGTTCAAACTAAACTTCAAAATACATCTGGGACAAGATGGTATCAGAGCCATTTTAATGGCGGTAATGGATGTTATTAGACCTATAAATTCAACTGTCTTAATACTTGAAATTGAGACGATCAGATTATCCTTAGGAATAACCTTAGTCAAAGAAACATTGGAATTCAGAGTTGGCAAGCTTGTAAGACGGTTGGTAAGCCTTAAGTTTAGGTGTTCCACGCATAGTGTTCCCCTGCGACCAGTTTCTTAGATCTAAACCATCTCCTAATCTTAATCTATCCCTCCTTTTGACTATGGCCAGTAAATTTAGAAGTCTTTTAGTACCCAAAACCAAAAATAAAATGGATAAAAACATTGTTCCAAGTAGTGAAACTCATGCCCCTATAGATTATTCTAATTGGAGCATCCCTAATGAAAAAATAGAAAACTACTATGATATAGGACTTATTGATTTCAAAACTGCCTTTTCTATAAGAACTCATGAAGAAACTAGAAGCATATTGCAAAAATCGGAAAGCTTTCCTCTTCTTAATGGAGAATCCCTAAAAAAATATAGGGAACAGAAATATAGAAATGCACATTTTGGTCTTGCCCAAATTGCTGTCAAACCCTTAGTCCACATTTTGGTCTTGCCCAAATTGCTGTTGTAGTTATGAGTTATCTCCACTGAATCAGAATTAACAAGAATAAACTCATAATACTTTTGGTCCTTAAGGCAGTCATCTGATTCCCAGAGTTGGGAAGGATTTGGAAAACGGTTTCTAATGAAATCTGTTTGAGAGAGTTTGGCTGGAAAATCAGTGAAAGGGGTCATCCCACAATCTTCATGCCACTCTTTTGGAAAATATTTGAATTCTTCAGGAGCATTAGGGATTTGGATATTGGCGGACTTTGGAATATTTGAGGTAAGGACAGTATTATAAGGGATTTCGGGAGTATTTTGAAGGGGGGAAAATCTGTTTGAAATAATTTGATTTGAAAGGTGTCTTTGATTGGGTTTTTGAGGAGTGAGGGGAGCCGAGGATGAAACCAAGGCCTTTGAGGTTTTGTTTGAGGGGAAGATTTCATAATCTTTGACACTTTGTTTCTTGGACATCCTAGAGTCCGTCATTGCGACCTTGTAAAAATTCTCTGGTTAGGAAATCAGGTAGAGAATTATTTTCTCCTTTTATGAACTCAATTTCAAAATCAAAGACAGATAAAATGGCTTGCCATCTGGCAAAGATTTGTTTTGAGACAATATTTTGAACATCTTTTGTAAGGACTTCTTTTGCAGATTTGCAATCAATTCTGATTAAAAACCTTTTGTTATAAAGATCGTCTTGAAATTTTTGAATGCATAAAACAATGGACAAAATTTCTTTTTTGATAACAGAATAATTCATTTGCGCATTATTCCAGATACCAGAATGGTACCTTACTAGCTGCTCTTTTGAATCCAGTTTTTGTTTTAATATCCCCCCATAGCCTATGTTTGAAGCATCTGTTTCAATAATCATGAAGGCTTTTGGATTAGGAATACCTAAGCAAGGTAGAGTTTTGACCTGCTGTTTTATGGTTTTAACCACATTGGTATGTTCTTCTGTCCAATTTGAAGGGTTTTTCCTAAGTCTATGATAGAGAGGTTTACAAGTCTCTCTAAGGTTAGGAAAGAAATCTGAGATGTAATTTAAACATCCTAAAAATCTTTGTAATTGATTCTTATCTTTTATCTCATCAGGAAATTTGTCTGTAAAGGATATGGATCTACTGATGGGTCTAAAAGCTCCCTTTTCAATCTCATGACCTAAGAATCTTATATTAGTTTGGAAAAGTTTCATTTTTGGAGTAGAAATAACTAATCCATTTCTCTCAATGGTTCTTAAGAAGATTCCTAAATGTTTTATATGTTGATCAAGATCTTGGGAAAAGATCAAAACATCATCTATGTAGACAATGCTAAATTGACTATGAGGGTTTAAGATATCATTCATAATTTTTTGAAATTCCGAAGGAGCATTTTTGAAACCGAAAGGCATTACATTCCATTCATAATGTCCAAAGGGAACTGTGAAGGCTGTTTTATATCTATCCTTCTCAGCGATTTGAATTTGCCAAAATCCAGATTTAAGATCGAATTTGGAAAATATTTTTGCATTATAAAGCCTGTTTATCAGATCTCTTTTATTAGGAATTGGATGCCTAATCCATTGTAAAACATTATTGAGAGGCTTATAATTAATAACAAGTCGGGGAGTTCCCCTTTCTAATTCTGCTTGTTTCATGACATAGAAAGCAGAACAGCTCCAGGGAGAATTTGAGGGTCTAATAAGTTTTTTATCAAGTAAGTCTTTAACTTCTTTTTTACACACTTCAAGAAGTTCTTGATTCATTTGAATGGGTCTTGACTTCGTAGGGATTTTACTTTCGTGGAAATCTTCTTCATAAGGTAAATTAATTACATAATGCTTTCTTTCCCAGAAAGCATTGGGGACTTCATTACAAACCCTTTTGATAAAACTATTTTCTATTTCTTTGATTTTTGAAACAAATCTAGGATTTTTGAGTTGTTCTTCAATTTTTTGGAAAGGAATTTCTTCTTTAAGGTAACTTATTTGTTTTTGTTTTTGGGTTATCTTATTGATTTGTTTGAAGATAGAACTTCTTCGAAGGTTAAGGATTTCTTGTTTCAAAATGGGGGAGATGAAATTAAATTTTAATTCTCTTCCTTGGATATTGGTGGTAATGCCACTATCATCAACACTAAAAGGATAGATTTGAGTTAAGAAAGGTGTTCCCAGAATCATATTGTAGGTGATATCTTCAACAATTGTAAAAATATTCCTGAAACAATAACCATTATTGCAGATATGAGCTTTGGAAAGTTTGTATCTGAATCTTAAAGGGTTATTATTGGCTGTGTAAAGTTTCTCTTTTGTTTTGTCACAATATTTAGTAGGAACAACTCCTTCTCTAATAATATTCTGGTCAGCACCCGAATCAACTAACGCCATTATGTTGGTTTTGAAGTTACCGATAACCAGAGTTACATTAACATGCCATTTTTGATAATTCATTTCTTGGATGACTTTTATGGAATTATTTTCTGAATTCTGTTCCGGATTTTCCCAGTTGTTAACTTCTGTATTATTTTCCATGATAGAAAGTCTTGTTTCTAATTCAAAATCCTTTTCTTTAAGTCTATAAAATTCTTCATTAATTTGTTTTTGAAGATTATTAATTTCACTCTGAAGGTCTTTTGTAGTTATTTGTTTTGATATACTTTGATAAGGATATTTATCCCATAGTTTGTTTAGGCTGAAATCTTCTTTTATATTAACCTTCTTAGAAGTAGATGGCTCTTCAAGAATTAAGTCTTTTAACTTGTTAAGATAATCATCCCTAGTTTCAGTGTCAGGGATTTGGTGAAGGAGATCAAGAATAACTTCCTTCTTTTCTTTGGAAATGGTATTGATGCAAATTTTGCAAATATCTTTTTCATTTTCATTACTACTATGGTAATTACTACTTCCAGAGGTGTTTTGAATTTCTTCAATTTCTGACTCACTTTCAGAATTGGAGGAACTATTTTCTTCTCTTAGAAGGTTATTAATCTGTTTACTTAGTAGTCTAATGTTTTTATTTCTTTTCTTCCAACATCGTTCTTCGGTGTGACCCATCTTTTTGCAATATTCACATTTTATCTTATCCCCGTCCTTTTCTTTAGTTGGTTTGAATTTTCTTTTTGGTCTTGTAAACTTACTTCGTGACGTTCTATAATAATCATGCTTTTGAGTATCTTTCTTGAATTTTCTGATTTTTCTTTTGCTTTTAGACGAAGGAGCCTCAATTTTTTCTATTCCAAACATTTCACAGAAACACCCTAATTCGTTTTTGGCATTTTGTTTGTCCTTCCTATATTTGTTTTGTATTTTTATTTCCATACAAAGGGCTAATCCTTCTTTTTTGATAAAAGCAAATAATTGACCAAAAGTTATATTTTCAAAAGGGATATTTTCAGAATCAATATCATCTTTAAGTTTTTGTATTATTCTTTCACTAAACAATTTGGGTAATCCTGCTATGAATCTTTCTTTCCAAAAGGCTTGATTACAATCATTTCTTTTGAGGACATGAGTTATGAAGACATCTTTATACCATCTGTAATCGGATAAGGAAGGGCATCTTAGGTTATTTAAAACCATAGAGGAGCTATTATATTCTTCCCTAGGGTTTCCGACAAAATACATAGAGATGGTAATAATAAGGAAATCACAAGCATCGCTTGTTTCATGTATTTCACCATCTTGATCTTCGGTATTAACAATATGATTAAGAATTTCTTCCTTGCTTTCTAGGCTTAACGCATTATCCCACCAATTTTTAAGTTGGCCCGTAAAACCATTAACAAGGAGGACACAAGCTTCTTTTTCAGAAATACCAGCATATCTAAATGCCATTTTTGCCATTCCCATTTCTTGTAAAGTATTGAGAATTTCATATTCAGGTTTTCCATCAATATTCCATTCAGTAATTGAGGTTCCATCATAACTGGACCTATGAAATTGACCTCTTTCTTCATACAGCAGATCTGCTGGCGAAGGCCTACTATAATAAGGTTTATTACTGTTAAATTTTTTCCCTTTGAAAATTTTGTTTATTTTAAGAGGGGAGTTACTAGACTCTTTGAAAACATCTTCTAGTTTTTCAACAAAATTATCTTCCTCTTCAGAGGAAGAGTGACTTGACTGTTCAGTACTAGACTCGTGGAAATGTTGAATAACATTCGTAGTTGACTTGCTTGGCCCAGCAAGATTTCCAGAGATCTTGTTAAGAATTTCCTCTGTTTTTGAATTGAAGGAAATATTCTTATTTTTCAAATTATCATTGCTTTTGAAAAAAGGTTTGGAAGTATCGTTAAGGATGCTTTGTTTATTAACAGTAAATAACTTTGATGAAATAGTATCTAGTTGTTCTGCAATGGTACCAAGGATTTGGTTTGAAAAATTACTTTGTTGGATAATTTTTCGGAACTCTCTGTTTTCCTCAGGGTCAGTAACATTAGTTCGTTTGAAAGGGTCAACAATAATCTCTCCTTTAGCAGTTTGAATTTTCAGAGCTTGAAGAGGGGGATGGACAGCTGAAATAACTATATCTTTTTCAGAAGAATACCATCTTTTCATAAGGCTTGAACCAACTTCTATGGCGGGTTTTTTGAAACAATTATACCATCCTTCCGAGGATAGATGAATTGCTATGAAATCATAAAAAAGGAAATTTGACTTGATTTTTTTCATTTCTCTCATCCATTTCTCTTTTATTTCGCTCTTAATTTTATCATTTAATTCATTGAACCATCTTTCTTTTTCTTTGTAGATGGGATTGCTTAATTCTTTCTTAAGATAATCCATGTCAGGTTCAAATTCTTTATTAGTAATTATGACCATGGTACTTCTGGTAGGTGAGTAAGAGTCATCCATGTTTTGTTCCGTAGGGGAATTTGGTCGAGGTATGGGAGTTTTGAAGGTCCAATTTCTTTCAGATGTGCTAGGCATGTCAGAACAGGAGGCTCTACTACTTTCGTAGTTGAAACTCCTATTGTTTCTAAAGGTTGAGAAAGAATTTGTTCTATCAAATTTGACAGTTATAGTGCCATTTGGTTCTTCAATGATCTGAGAAGGTTCCGTTTTTTCTAAGTTTCTAGGAGCCTGAGGTTCCATTATAGTAAACTGGCTTGGGATAGTAATTTCATCCCATTTTAATCTTTTAGGAGTATAGGTTGAGGATTGCTCAGCATCAACCTGAAGAAGGATAGTTTCTCCTTTTGAAAAGGGATTCTTGCTGAATTTGGGATTCAGATTGGACGTCATTAGTCTAAGATAGACCCTAAACATGACAGCAAAGTTTTTACATACATGAAACTTATCCCCTTGAATTTGAACATCAAGGATGAGAGATTCAAGGATCATGGGGTCAGTGAGATCGACAGAGAAATTTGGACAGCAGTTGAAGTAGATGGGACCATTACATATGTTTGTTTGAACCATGGCTAAAATAGAAGTTTTGTAATCTTTGAGTCTTTTATCTCTTAGAACAAGCAAAATAGGGGCATCAACTCCTATGTGGACTAAGGGTTTGACAGCAATTTGGGCAAGACCAAAATGTGCATATCTATATTTCTGTTCCCTATATTTTTTTAGGGATTCTCCATTAAGAAGAGGAAAGCTTTCCGATTTTTGCAATATGCTTCTAGTTTCTTCATGAGTTCTTATAGAAAAGGCAGTTTTGAAATCAATAAGTCCTATATCATAGTAGTTTTCTATTTTTTCATTAGGGATGCTCCAATTAGAATAATCTATAGGGGCATGAGTTTCACTACTTGGAACAATGTTTTTATCCATTTTAATGGCGGTAATGGATGTTATTAGACCTATAAATTCAACTGTCTTAATACTTGAAATTGAGACTGATACTTTGACGGGATACAATGATAGTTTCAAATGATAAAATGATACTTTTGTTTAATAATGATAGTTTTAGATTTTTGGATGATAAAATGATACTTTTGCATCATAAAATGATAGTTTGAGAGGATAAAATGATAGTTTCAAAGGCTTGAAACTATCATTTTATCCCGTCAAAGTAACATTTTATGATGCAAAAGTATCATTTTATCATCCAAAAATCTAAAACTATCATTATTAAACAAAAGTATCATTTGAAACTATCATTTTATCCCGTCAAAGTATCATTTTATGATGCAAAAGTATCATTTTATCATCCAAAAATCTAAAACTATCATTTTATCCCGTCAAAGTATCATTTTATGATGCAAAAGTATCATTTTATCATCCAAAAATCTAAAACTATCATTATTAAACAAAAGTATCATTTTATCATTTGAAACTATCATTTTATCCCGTCAAAGTATCATTTTATGATGCAAAAGTATCATTTTATCATCCAAAAATCTAAAACTATCATTATGGAACAAAAGTATCATTTTATCATTTGAAACTATCATTTTATCCCGTCAAAGTATCATTTTATGATGCAAAAGTATCATTTTATCATCCAAAAATCTAAAACTATCATTATTAAACAAAAGTATCATTTTATCATTTGAAACTATCATTGTATACCGTCAAAGTTTCATTTTATGATGCAAAAGTATCATTTTATCATCCAAAAATCTAAAACTATCATTATTAAACAAAGTATCATTTTATCATTTGAAACTATCATTGTATCCCGTCAAAGTATCATTTTATGATGCAAAAGTATCATTTTATCATCCAAAATCTAAAACTATCATTATTAAACAAAAGTATCATTTTATCCTTTGAAACTATCATTTTATCCTCTCAAACTATCATTTTATGATGCAAAAGTATCATTTTATCATCCAAAAATCTAAAACTATCATTATTAAACAAAAGTATCATTTGAAACTATCATTTTATCCCGTCAAATTAACATTTTATGACACAAAAGTATCATTTTGTCATCCAAAAATCTAAAACTATCATTATTAAACAAAAGTATCATTTTATCATTTGAAACTATCATTGTATCCCGTCAAAGTATCATTTTATGATGCAAAAGTATCATTTTATCATCCAAAAATCTAAAACTATCATGATTAAACAAAAGTATCATTTGAAACTATCATTTTATCCCGTCAAATTAACATTTTATGATGCAAAAGTATCATTTTATCATCCAAAAATCTAAAACTATCATTATTAAACAAAAGTATCATTTGAAACTATCATTTTATCCCGTCAAAGTATCATTTTATGATGCAAAAGTATCATTTTATCATCCAAAAATCTAAAACTATCATTATTAAACAAAAGTATCATTTTATCATTTGAAACTATCATTTTATCCCGTTAAAGTATCATTTTATGATGCAAAAGTATCATTTTATCATCCAAAAATCTAAAACTATCATTATTAAACAAAAGTATCATTTTATCATTTGAAACTATCATTTTATCCCGTCAAAGAATCATTTTATGATGCAAAAGTATCATTTTATCATCCAAAAATCTAAAATTATCATTATAAAACAAAAATATCATTTTATCATTTGAAACTATCATTTTATCCCCTCAAACTATCATTTTATGATGCAAAAGTATCATATTATCATCCAAAGAACTAAAACTATCATTATGAAACAAAAATATCATTTTATCATTTGAAACTATCATTTTATCCCCTCAAACTATCATTTTATGATTCAAACGTATCATTTTATCCAACCAAAGAACTCAAACAATCAATTTATCATGCAAAAGTATCATTTTATCATTTGAAACTATCATTTTTTCCCATCAAACTATCATTTTATGATGCAAAAGTATTATTTTATCATCCAAAATTCTAAAACTATCATTATGAAACAAAAGTATCATTTTATCATTTGAAACTATCATTTTATCCCCTCAAACTATCATTTTATGATGCAAAAGTATCATTTTATCATCCAAAAATCTAACTATCATTATGAAACAAAAGTATCATTTTATCATTTGAAACTATCATTTTATCCCGTCAAAGTAACATTTTATGATGCAAAAGTATCATTTTATCATCCAAAAATCTAAAACTATCATTATTAAACAAAAGTATCATTTTATCATTTGAAACTATCATTTTATCCCGTCAAAGTATCATTTTATGATGCAAAAGTATCATTTTATCTAACCAAATAACTCAAACAATCAATTTATCATGCAAAAGTATCATTTTATCATTTGAAACTATCATTTTGTCCCCTCAAACTATCATTTTACGATGCAAAAGTATCATTTTATCATCCAAAATCCTAAAACTATCATTATGGAACAAAATTATCATTTTATCATTTGAAACTATCATTTTATCCACTCAAACTATCATTTTATGATGCAAAAGTATCATTTTATCATCCAAAAATCTAGAACTATCATTATGAAACAAAAGTATCATTTAATCAGATTATCCATAGTGTTTAAGAACGAAATTAATCAATGTCAATATCACTCTCATCTCATGTATTAAATCATTCCACAATAAGAACACAAATCTAACCATTCAACACTAGCTACTGAGCTAAAATATAGAACTCCATTCTATAAGAAAAAATATATGTTTAAAATATAGGGATTAAATGTTTTTTTTCATAAATAAAAATTTGAATATTCGCCTTCAATATATTCTATTGTAAATATGTAAAGCCCGAATTCAGAAATGATTGTCATTATCTTTATAAAATATATTATTATATAATTTTATTAAACATAATACATAATTGGGGAGGAATTCAGTATTCGGTATACCGTACCGTGATTTCGGTATACCGCATATTGCGGTATACCGAAATCACGGTACGGTATACCGAAATGTCGGTAAGGTGTCGGCATCGGAATTTTAGTATACCGACTTTTCGGTATACCGGTATGCGGTATACCGAAAAAAACGGTACGGTAAAGGTATGCATTTTGGCCATACCGCACTTTTCGGTACGGTATGCGGTATGGCCATTTCGGCGCGGTATACCGTACCATTCCAACCCTAGTCTGTAGCTAGAGTTCACTTTCTTCCCACACTTAGGTTTTCGTGAGGGGGATTCTAGGTTCACACTTGGGTACACTTCTAGTTTTCGCACAGTTATCGTTGGGTTGTAACACCGTCCTGCTGAGGGCGAAGAAACAATTTCATTTACTGCGTTCGTATTTTGTGGATTTCACCGAGCATCGTTGTTCGAAGATCGGCCCTCTGGTTTTATCCGAATATCTTTGGTTTTAATGCAAGTTTAATTTGCTGTTATGTCGATTTTGTTGGTTCCTGGTTGATTCACTGTGTTTACTGGAATTTTGGAGTTAGTTTGCTTGTGTTGGATGCGTTTCGCAATTGTTTACTGAATGTATGCAGGTTAACGGTTGGATCTGGGTGATCGAAGTTTGTTTGAGGTTGAATTGGAGATTGGAGTGTGGTTTTGTAGCTGAGTTGTGTGGGATCGTTTGAATCTGATTTAATCGTTGTAGATTTGTTAAATCTGGATGTTATGGAGTTGATTGTGGCTGTTGTTGGGTTCGGATTGCTTGGATCCGGAGTGGATTAAGCATCCGACGTGAATCTGAGCAGGGTTGGTTTAAATTTATGCCTAGTCTACGTGTTTTCATTTCATTCCGTCTAGTATATGTAGATCTGATGTATTTCCGGTTTGTCGCAAGTTTTCGGCGTCCCAATTTCTATATTCTGTTCGAATCTAGGTATGTGCTCTGTTTTCTTCATCTGCGTGTTTAAGTTAGTTAGAAAATTGCATGTCGTTGTTAGTTAGAGTCTG
Source organism: Salvia splendens (assembly GCF_004379255.2). Taxonomy (NCBI): domain Eukaryota; kingdom Viridiplantae; phylum Streptophyta; class Magnoliopsida; order Lamiales; family Lamiaceae; genus Salvia; species Salvia splendens. The sequence goes on from NW_024598788.1 coordinate 35,578, forward strand.
AGTTTATTATCTGCAGCTTTTTACCGTACTTGCTATATTTGGAGTCATGGTCCCCACTGCTTTATTCTTTATGTCTAGTCTTATTAGTTAGTCATTTACACGGTCTATGAAGTGGATTTAATACCTCGCAGTCATGATGATGTTTGATCGCAACACGTTTACAGTTTCCTAGGTCTAGTGTTTACATTTCCTGCCTAGGTCTAGTAGTAGTTATACCTCGACCCCTTTTGCGTGGCAGCAGCCGCCCTTGTCAAGAGTCTCTAAATGATTTCTTACGAGTCCATATTCGTGGGATTGACCCCTGCTTCTCTATACTAGTTTTGTCAAAAACTTATTTTTCCGTCCACTCCCAGAGGGGAGCACGAAAATTACTTATAAAAATCACTTTTAATCTCCTTTCTAATCTCCTTTTATATAGAGTTATAATGGGCCAGATTAGGGATCCATGGAGGTTGGACTTGAGCCAAACCTGTTGGACTTTTACTAATTAAATTGAGCCCCAATTTAATACAAGTCCAATAGAATATTATTATCATCCACTATAGTATAATGATATTGACTGCCCGTCCAATCCCAAAATACGAGTAATCCGAGCTTACCTCTTTAATTTATTATTTCCCGTGTTTAAGATATAAATATCCATTAATTAATTTAAGTTTGCTATTTGACTTTAATTAATTAATATCTTTCTCCAAGAGTTGTCTAGTTCAAAATCTTTATTTATTATTCTGGAATAAATTCCAACCGGCCGGGTTTCTGAATAATAAAATATTTTTCGAACACCTCTTGAGGATATTATCAAACTGGACTCACCCAGCACACGATTCATTGTAATAATAATACTAGCACCTCTAGACATTGATCACCACTACCCAAGATACCAGGATTCTTGGATTGCTAAAAATCCGCACCATTTGATAAATCAAAGTAGTGCATAATCAATATCGTATGCTGAATGTTATGTCAACAATGATTAGGAAATAACAATCACCGAGACCTCGTCTTTCATTAAATAGCAAGAAAGACTTATCTCAACTGTTAGATCCTTCAGTGCTATACCACACCGGTGTCGTTTGTTTCCTAAGGTAAGAAAACATGCGGACTGAAACTGCAACCTTTCACGATAGGTAGCCAAAACCTATGTAGGTTGTGAAATTCTATTCTCTTCTACAAAGGACTGACTGCGTCACCTTCTGTGAACGTCGTTCACGACCAGTCTACTATGCAGAAGAATTAGACTTATTTGCTGCTTATACATTTAAATGTTTGAGAAACATCTTATAAATGCATAAGCAAACACCAATGCGATAAAATTAATTCTTCTCGCCTTGGGTTAAAAGTGGATTGTAGAGTTTATTGTATACAAGCAATTCTATTCGTGCAACATGCTCGAAATATGCTTTTCTGTATACCAATCCTAACAATCTCCCACTTATACTCAAAATCATGCTTTCGAGTATACCCACTGCCAAAACTCTCCCACTTATACTCTAAGCAGGTCTCGGGCCATGATACATCGAACTACCGTACTTTTCACCTCATGTGTAAAACATGTTGCCATATAGGCATTTTGTGAAAAGTTCTGCCAGGTTGTTCTCTGATGATATCTTGGAAATCATAACGTCTTGCTACGCACTTAATCCTTAATTAATTTCATACTTCATCTCTATGTGATTGCTTAAGCTTCATCAGCTCGTGTTTCCCTTGAGTTAGACATATGACTAGAGTAATTATAACAAAATACAATACTCATACACATACTCGGAATCACGGTCAAAGCTATTAGGAAGTTACTGAGATTAACAACTACCTTAGTAGTTTATGATGAAACCACACTTGTAATTTTCATGATAGAGTCTGTGATGTAATCACACTCCTTCATGACTTAGTTTTCAACTCCTAACGTTAACACATAGTCACAGGATAACTCTACCATCAATCAATTATAAAATTGAGTCGATGTAACCTAAAGGACATAGCATGGATGTCTGGTAAACTAGAGCATACCGTTTAGTCTTCTTCAAGTACTATAGTATATTCTTTACCCAATCCAACGTCCTTGGCCATGGTTAAAATGTTATCATGCTTCTATGCCAACGGCAAAGCTAATATCTAACTTAATACACATCATAGCATATATGAGACTTCCAATTATGGAACTTGTCTCATTCTTCTTGATCTCATTCAATGTCGAAAAACACTTGACTAGAGATAAAATAATTCCGTCTAAAAAAAGAAAAACCTTTTCTTGGAATTTTCAATGCTAAAGTGTCTAAGTATTGTGTAGATGTAGGATTCTTTAAGAAAACATACATTCTTTTTCTAGCAATCTAATGACACAGATGCTTAGAATGTAACTAAATTATCTTAAATCCATCATCCTTAAACTGGGGAGACGACCAGTTTTCTACGCTAGATAACCCTCTTAGTTGTTTATCAACTTTTATAGATGCCATCTTCGTAGAGTACCAAGAATACCAAATATAGTGCACTTTCAACTTTCTTGCCCTGTATTACATAACCATTAAGATGTTCCATGCAGATGATTTCCTCAAGACTTCTACTTAAAGAAAACTGTCTTGACAATCATAGTACATAAATTCCTAATTTATGTAGGCTACAATAGACAATATACAGATCGACTTAGGCAAAAATGGGAGGCGAGAATATAATTCTCTCTGGGTATAACCCTTTGCCATTATTCTAGCCTTTTGAGATCCATGCTTACACTTGCAGGTCCACTAGCTCCCACTGACTGAAATAGTCTATGGGTAGTATCGCAAGTCTTGCAAACATTCTTGTCTATTTAAGATTGTTATTCAGAATCTATCATCTTATCAAGAATGATTATCTGAATAAGTCATTGCGTCCTTGTAGTTACAGGGATTATGTTCAAGTTGATCTAAGACTAAGTCTTAAGACTCTTTTAGACCAATGAACTTATTATGTTCGCAAAGAACCCTCCCACTACGACACGACTCTTACAATCTTAGGTACAAACGTTGATTTTCTTAGTACATAAGTTTCTAATGGTATGATTTCTTGGTTAAGATGGAAAATAGATATTCTCATTTTCTTGAGAATTATCATACTTGTTAGGCCTGTAGTTCTTCACATAATCTTCATCAATGAATCTAGTAGTCGTGTAAACAAACACATATCTTGTCGTGAAGATTATAAAACATGTACCTTTCCAATCATTTGGGACAACCTTAAAACATACCTCAGTACACAACTCCAATTACTTGGATACCTTTTCCAAAACATGTCTTGGAATAACTCCACACCTTGAGATGTGCTGGACTAAACTTACCTCTAGTCCACAACTCGTGTGTTGTAGAAGGTACTGATGTTATGGTAGTTTCTTTAAGGTATAACTCGTTGTTTCCAACGTATATCCCATCAATGATAAGGTGTTATTGAGTAAAGCTGTTCACTTATCGAACTTATCTTCGAGATACTTCGATATCTTCTTATATGACTATACCATTCTTTAGAAGAATGCTTGGAGTAGTCAACTAGGATTTAACTCCCACTACTGATCTTAACTCATTGCTCGTCTCCTATGGTATAAACCATTAAGACTTGATAGTCTTTCTATGTCGCACCTCTGTAAGTATTTTGAATCCCTTGAACCACCAAAAGATTCTAACTTATTGTGCATCAACCAGACTTACCTGACTTTCAAGCTATTTAACAAGTAAGTTGTTAAAATCTCGACAGTCACTTGAGTTAGACAAAATCAGTTTGAACAATTATTAAGTACTTTCTTGGCCTTATGATTAAGTACCATAAATACTTTATCATTCATTGTTTAAGAAGTTGAACTGCGGTGTTAAACTCAATCTTTTTGCAATTATATTGTTTAGATACTATGGTGTATACTTTGTTTTTCTATGGTACTATGATAGATATTCGATCAACATTTCTCAATAATGCACGCATTATCAAATGACATCGAACATCATTTAATCATTAACAAGTTTAGAAACTGAAACTGAATTCTTTCCAAACTAAATTGTACCAATGAAACAAAGTCTTATACATCAAAACAAAACAATAAAGTAAGCATAAATAAATAGCTCCAAGTGCAACAACTGCCCAGCTGGATGTAGATCTCTCCTTTAGAAGTTGCATTGTTATCTAAGCCATTGTCCTTCTATATAAGAGGTCAATCCGACTTACAATGCATCTTCTCTTTGCCTTTTTCACCAAATTTTCTTGCTTTCTTGCTTTCAGCAGGCATTGATGACAATTCAGCTCTTCCCTTTTTCCATTGTTAGTCTTCTGTTCGATTGAACTAAGACATAAGAAAAGATACAACCTTAATGAATTCGTCAAGTATCATGTTATCTTCCTCCAATAGTAATAAAGTGTATAATGCCAAAGGTTTCCAACTTTTCAGTAACAACCTTCATATAATCACTTCCTATTACATTTGGCGATGAACTGAGTGTAGAAACTATTTGAGTAACTGAATCAGAAGATTCATCAAAACTTTCTATCTCTTTTGGATGTTCCAATAGAATCTGGACAACGTCCTCATTGGATATTCCTTTATCATCGGTATAAACCAAGACTTGTCTCACTACTTAAAAGAAAGTAGTTTGACCTTCTTCCTCAAGAACTTATCGAGTATATGCATAAAATGCATTCTCAAACTTTCTTTGTAGAATTTTGTCGAGGAAATGGAGGACATGAATTAGTGGAGTACAAACTTTAAGTTTTCAGCAATGAGAATCTTATCCATTTAATATTTCCAGTCTACATAATTTTGGCCTTCGAGTTTGATTTCTTTAAGGTTCGCAGACATTATTAAGAATTTGGCTGAGAAGAAAAAAAACTATTTATCACATACTATGCCTTAATACATAATCGCAAACAACCATAAAACAATTTATGTATCTCACAACCGTGAAAATCAAATAAGTACGCCTCTAGGTGTCTCCTTGATTCCGATTGCCCAGTTGTTCTGCCCCTCCTGGGTTCGCCCTGACCAGTTAGACCTGCCTCTTTGGTGGGTGTGCATAATTGGTATTCTGCTGTGGAGGTGGCTGGGTTGGATCGGTGTCGGACCATCTAAAGTTTGGGTAGTTTCTCCCTAGAGCCTCCTTCTGTTTCCCTTAGTTCCAACTCCCATCTAGATTCCAGCTTCCCATCGAATTCACCT
>NW_024598789.1:0-21062 GCF_004379255.2 Salvia splendens
ACAAGTAAAAAACAAAGAAAGACAATACCTCTAGGACCGAACTAGACACAAGACTGACTGACCGGACTGTCTCTTACAAATGGAACTTCTTGAGGTTGGAAATGTGCCATGTTCGGGGTACTTGTTCTCCTGACACGTGAGTCAATTTGTAAGACCCTTTGCGAGGACTTCTGACACCGATATGGACCTTCCCATGTGGGTTCGAGTTTGCCCAGCTTTTCTGCTCGGCTTACTTCGTTGTTTCTCAAGACGAGATCTCCCACTTGAAATTGCAGCTTTTTCACCCTTTGGTTATAATCGGGCTACTTGCTCCTTGTACTTGGCTGCTTTTATGCAGGCCAATTCTCTTCTTCTTCGGCCAGATCTAGTTCGGCTCTCAGTCCGTCATCATTCATTTCTGAGGAGAAATTTAGAGTTCGGGACTGGGTACGCCGATCTCAACCGGAATCACGGCTTCAGTGCCGTACACCAGACTGTACGGAGTTTCACCGTTGGTTTTGGGTGTAGTTCGGTAGGACCATAGGACTTGAGGGAGATTTTCTACCCATTGTCCTTTGGCTTGTTCTAACCGAGCTTTTAACCCTTTCACCAAGATACGGTTTGTTACCTCCGTTTGTCCGTTTGCTTGTGGGTGGGAGACCGAAGTGAACCGCTGTTGAATATTCAGCTCTTGGCACCAATTCTTGAATGTCTTGTCGGTGAACTGAGTCCCATTATCCGAAATGAGGATGTGGGTATGCCAAATCGGCACACTATGTTCTTCCAGACGAAATCCAATGCCTTCGAGCTCGTTATCGTAGCTAATGGTTCAGCCTCCACCCACTTCGTGAAGTAATCCACGGCAACGATAAGGAATTTCATTTGCCGAGGAGCTTGTGGTAGTGGTCCTACTATGTCTATGCCCCATTGCATAAAAGGCCAAGGGCTTTGCATAGCACATAGATCGGTCTGCGGCATCCTTGGGATATTTGCATGGATTTGGCACTTCGTACATGTCTTGACGAGCTGCACTGCTTCTTGTACCAAAGTTGGCCAATAATATCCCCATCTCAGAACTTTTTTAGCTAAAGCTCTAGCTCCGATGTGGCTACCGCAAGATCCTTCATGAACTTCTCTAAGGATGTAGTCCGTCTCTTCTGGTCCTACACATCGCAATAACGGTTGAAGGTAGGACTTTCTGTATAGGACTCCTTCATGAAGTTCATACCGAAGTGCTCGGCATGTGATTTTCCGAGCTTCTCTCTTATCCTCGGGCAGTTGTCCTTGATCTAGATACTGTAAGATCGGCGTCATCCAGTTCGGCGAGCTGGTTACTGAATGTACCTCAGCTTCATCAATGCTTCGGTGTATAATTCCTCCACCTTTGAGCTCGGATATGAGGCCAACTTACTTAAAGTATCTGCTCGGCTGTTTTCCGCTCTGGGAATGCGGATTATCCGAAAATAAGAGAAACTTCGGCTAATGCTTTGCGCTTTGTCCAAGTATTTTTTCATCCTCTCATCTCGGGCTTCACTTGTACCCAGCATGTGATTCACTATGACTTGTGAATCACAATGGATTTTGAGAGATTTGACAAATAGACTTTGCGCTAATTGAAGTCCGGCAAGGAGGGCTTCGTATTCGGCTTCGTTATTAGTAGTTGGGAATAAGAACCGAAGTGAATAAGTTACCTCGTGTCCGTCGGGAGCGATAAGTAGAATACCAGCTCCACTTCCCGTCTTATTCGAAGCTCCATCTACGAATCCACTCCAGCAGTCCGGCGGTTCTACTTCGGATTCCTGGGGCTGTGTTAGTTCGTCATTGGCAGATTTTTTCTGTTCGGCAATAACAGGGATTGCTTGATCGAACTTTGCCTCTGCAAGAAAATCTGCCAAGGCTTGTCCCTTGATGGCTTTCCGAGGTAGATATTCTATTGAGTGTTCTCCCAACTCTATGGCCCATTTGGCGATTCTGCCTGATGCTTCTGGCTTGGTCAAAACTTGCCGAAGTGGCAGATCGTTTAAGACGCATACCTTGTGAGCATAAAAGTATGGCCGCAGTCTCCTTGCTGCATTTACTAACGCCAGAGCAATTTTTTCCAGAGGTTGATACCTTGTTTCTGGACCTCTTAATGCTCGGCTTGTAAAGTAGATGGGAAGCTGCTTTAGGCCTTCTTCTCGTACAAGCACCGCGCTAATGGTTTGATCTGATGCCGCTAAGTATAAGAATATCACTTCGGCATCTGTTGGAGCAGAGAGAATTGGAAGCTTGGCTAAATAACTTTTGAGCTCGTCAAAAGCCTTTTTCTGCTCGGCTCCCCACTCAAACTTTGGTGCCTTTTTCAACACTTTGAAGAACGGCAGTTGCTTTTCGGCTGCTTGGGAAAGGAATCTATTCAGTGCGGCTAGACATCCAGTTAGCCTTTGCACGTCATGTATGGACTTCGGCATTGCCATGTTCTGAACAACTTGAACTTTTGAGGGATTTGCCTTGAGTCCGTCCTTTGAACCCAACAACCCAGAAACTTTCCCGAATCTACCAAAAAGGTACATTTTTGGGGATTGAGTTTGAGGTTGGCTTTTTGAGCACGTCGAGGGTGGATTTGAGGTTGTCTTCGTACTCCGAAGTGCTTCTGCTTTTGACGACTATGTCGTCAACATACACTTCAACCTCTTTTCCGATCAAATGCCGAAAAAGCTTATCTACCATCCTTTGATATGTGGCTCCGGCATTCTTTAAACCGAATGGCATCTTTTTATAAGCAAAGATGCCGAAGTCAGTAATGAAAGCCGTTTTTGAAGCATCATTCTCATCCATTAAAACTTGGTGGTAGCCTTTGTATAAATCAAGAAAACAGAAAATTTCGAAGCCGATCAAAGCTTCTACTTTTTTATCTATGTTCGGAAGGGGATAGCAATCTTTAGGACAGTGCTTGTTTAGATCGGTAAAATCTATGCACATCCGCCATCCTCCTTCTTTTTTCTTGATCATCACAGGATTGGCCACCCAAGAAGGATATTTCACCTCGAATAATACATCCGCTTTCAGTAATTGGCGGACTTCGTCATGGATGACTTGATTTCTTTCTGCCGCAAAGAGTCTTTGCTTCTGTTTTATAGGCCGGACTGAAGGATCAATATTTAACCGATGAGTGATTACCTCAGGGGGCACTCCGGTCATGTCCAACGGAGACCATGCAAAGACATCTTTGTACTCCTTGAGGAGCTGGATGGTCTTTTCCGGAGTAGAGGCGTTTCCGCGAAACCGATCTTGACCGTTCTGGATGGATCATCTTCGTATAACTGAACGGTCATTGAGTTCGACTCTGGTGTGACTTCGGTCATTTCGCTTGCCTCTGACTCCGGCTGCTGTGATTGCTATGCTTGATGATGCCGATCTGATTGCTCGGCACTTTTAAGCGCAATCTGCAGACACTCTTTTGCTCTCTTTTGATCACCTCGGATGACCGCTATCCCACCTTTAGTGGGAATCTTGATGGTGAGGTGATAAGTAGAGCAAACGGCCCGAACTGCGTTGAGCCAGTCTCTTCCCAAGATGATGTTGTACGGGGACCGAGCTTTTACCACAAAGAACTCGATCATCGTACTGGAGCTTGTAGGCGCTTTTCCCACCGTGATCGGAAGGCTGATAATACCTTCAGGGCGGGTGTCCTCCTGGGCGAAACTTTTCAGAGGAAGTGGAGCCGGACTGAGCCGAGCTGGATCACTTCTAGTTTATCGAAACATTCTTTAAAAAGAATGCTGACTGACGCTCCGGTATCCACAAACACTCTGTGGATCAGTTTGTTTGCCACTCCGGCTTGGATGACAATAGCGTCTTGATGAGGAGAGATGGCCGGGACGGGATCTGCATCTGAAAATGTAATCACTTCGTCCTGCTTCAGCCTTTTATGCGTTGGCTCCTCTCGATTGAAGCCTCTGCGCTCTGACTTCAGGGACGATTTAGTCTTCCCGGCAGGGAGAGCATCAATAGTCAGGATTACTCCATCATATTGCAGCTCGTCATCGTCTTCGGGGTCCTGTTGCTTTTTCGGATCCTGAGGAGCGCAGTTCGCACCTCTCTGCTTTTTGTTCTTTTTCGGCTGCTTGCTTTGGTATTTTTTTAACGTCCCTGCTTTCACAAGAGCATCAATACCTGCAGCCAAATGTCGGCACTCCTCGGTATCGTGACCGTGGTCTTGATGGAAGGAGCAATATTGATCCTGAGGTCGACGCGCGGCCGATTTCGTCATCCGCTTTGGTTTTTCGAACATATCGGAATGCAGTTCGAAAATTTCCGCTCTCGACTTGTTCAATGGTACGAACTGAGCGGGCGGCTTCTCAGGATTGAGACGTGGCCCCAATCGGTCTTGCACCGGAGCCCTTTGAATCCTTTCAAAAGGAGTTCGGCGAGGATGTCCCTGATCGCCAAAAGGAGTTCGCGAGGATGTCCCTGATCGCTATGATCGGGCTTCCTCCTGTCTCCTCGGGATGAGCTGTCTAAAGACCGTTTGCGACGGTCTGCCTCATCGGCACGGGAGAACTGGTCCGCAATGTCCCACATCTCTTGAGCTGTTTGCGGACTGCATTCCACGAGCTTTCGGTAGAGAGCTCCGGGCAGGATTCCATTTTGGAATGCCGAAATGACAAGTAGATCATTGAGATCATCTACTTGTAGGCATTCCTTGTGGAATCTCGTCATAAAGTCGCTGATCTTTTCGTCGCGACCTTGACGTATAGAAAGCAGCTGAGCCGAAGTGATTCGGGCTTCCGCTTTCTGAAAGAACCTCCTGTGGAAAGCATCCATTAGATCTCGGTAAGATCTAATGCTGCCTTGGGGGAGGCTATCGAACCACCTTCTTGCGTTCCCGATAAGCAGCTCGGGAAACAGCTTGCACATATGGACCTCATTGAGACCCTGGTTCGCCATGTTATACTGATAGCGTCCCAGGAAGTCATGAGGATTCACTAACCCGTCATAAGTCATCGACGGAGTTCGGTAGTTCTGTGGCAAGGGAGTTCGGGTGATATCGTCCGAGAACGGAGTCTTCAATGCTCCGTACATGGCGAACCCGACATCTCTTCGGTATGGAGGAGATGGAGTTCTCCTGTGATTCCGGTACCGAGGAGGAACAGGAACATGTCGGGGTTGAGGATTCTTCTTCCTGGAAGACACGGCACTACTGCGGTAGTGACTTTCATGTCTGGATGAGGAGGGAGAATCCACCGTTTTCGTCTCCGGCTTTTGGCCCTTTTGCAGGAAAATTAAGAACTCTTCCTGCTTCTCGGCCAAAAACAACTTGACAGCCTCGTTCAAATCGGGCTGCTGGGAAGACTCGGTGCGATGAGTCTTTGAGCGGCTTGTTCCTTCTCCGTGAGAACTGGAAGTAGATTTCTCCCGAGGCTGTTTTCCAGACCTGTGGGCTGGACTAGCTTCCTCATGGTTATCACGAACGGTATTATGGGTGTTACGTGATCTGGTATGCATTTTTTTTTTTTTTGGGGTGGAAAAAGGGTCAAAAATTCGCTTTATCACAAATTTGGTTCTCTGTTTCCCACAGACGGCGCCAGTGATGGTTTGGCGAATTTTTGATGGTAGTAAATGCAGGTAATGAATATAGATCACGACACAAGGAATTACGTGGTTCGATTTACTGAGGTAAATCTACGTCCACGGGAAGAAAGGAGGGCAAGATTGTATTGCTTGATCTGGTTTACAGCTTACAAATACAGACTTGCTATATGATCTTTGATGTCTAGAGAGCTTTTTTCCTCCTCTGTCTATCTGATCTAAGTTCTATTTATACATTGAACTAAGATCGTGGCTTGCATCACCACTAACTAGGTCGTGGCTTACATCATCACTAATTAGGTCGTGGCTTACATCATCACTAATTAGGTCGTGGCTTACATCATCACTAAATAGATCGTGTAGTGGAGGTCGTGGAGGTTCTGCATGAGTCCACTATCTCCCAGTTCGGTTGAATACTGAGACCGAACTGCTAAACTATTGCCGAGCAGCTTTTGCCGATCTGAGAGTAGAGCTTGATTGGTCGGCTTTTACCGAGCTGTAGGCTGGGGCCGAACTCTTTGGTAATGCCGAACTGATACTCTTCCTTGGGCTTTGGGCTGATGGGCCGTCACTGCTATTGGGCTTGTTTAGTACGTACCCCATCATTTATCATTGCGATGACTTGGTACAAACACATAATTAGATTCCTACACTTAATTATAAAACCAGTTGCAAACTCACAATTAATAAAGTGGTAATTTGGTGTGATTGGTTAATCTATCGAAACTGCACTAGACGTGCATATATATCATTTATATTTTTTTCATACCTATTTGTTTTTGTTAGTTGTTAAGTGTGTAATAATAGTCAATAGACTTTATATAAAAATTTTGATTCACACACAGGTCTTTTTATAATTTATGTCATGCATCCACTAGCTAGACCTACAGGATGTCACATTGTTGATTAACTAACTAACTACTACTACTACTATTACTATTTCACAACAAAATTTAAATTCCTTGAACGATTCCAAAACCCTATAATCTCACCATCTCCCACTCTTTCTTTTCTACATATATATTGATTCAAAAAATTTAAATATCACAATTCACATGTAAGCAGAAAGTGAGGATCCCTGTTTTTGTCAACCCTACTCAAATTTGTTTGCAAGTTGAGATTAGTACTCCATAAGAGAATGATGAATTTGCATTTAAAAATTTGTTAATTTGGTTTTAGTTATGATGCAAGTTTAAAAAAATGTTAAAGTGCACCATCAGACCACGGTAAATCTATTCCCATCACATAAAATTATCTAACAAATAAATAATAAGCTAGTTTATCTTTATCAACACAGAATTAGTGCTTTAATTAAATTATGGTATAGTCTTCTAAATTATACAAAATTCCTTTCATGATATTATCAATCTTGTGGCTGTGTAAGGCTAAGTTTTAGACATTTGCATGTTCCATGAAATTAAGTGAGGACTGGAAAAATTAGGGAACAAAACAATAGACATTTCCATCTTCCATGATATCAGGTGGGGACTGTGGAAAAATTATGAAACAAAACAATATACATTTCCATCTTCCATAATATCAAATGGGCACTGTGGAAAATTTGTGGAACAAAACAATAGACATTTCCATATTCCATAGTATTAAGTGGGGACGGTGGAAAAGTTATGGAACAAAACAATAGACATTTCTATCTTCCATAGTATTAAGTGGGGACTGTGGAAAAATTAGGGAACAAAACAATAGACATTTATTTTATTTTTATGACAAAACCATCTTTGTTTTCTTTACGTTTGGATATATTCCGTGTTTGTCCAAAAACACACTCCTTTACATTCAATTCAACTAACAACATATCTACCTTTCTATTTAGGGAAACTTACACAACTCGTCGAAAATGATTGGCTTTTTTTCATTTTGGTACAAATTAATAACAAAGTATTTGAATTTTGCATAAATAGGAGTACAAAAAGTTTCATTTGTATTTTGTTTTACTAGTACATTCTGTTAGGGAGTTTAAACAAAACGTGAACAAATCGGATGTCCTGAAAGGCGTGAAACACTTTCAGATCAAATCAATTTGGCGGTTCTACCAATATTTGATCGGATACAATTCAGGTTTCGAAGATATTCATCTGTTGATTCTGTAAAAAATCTTTGAACCCAGAAATTGATAATAAGAAGAGGTTGAAAACGAAGAGTCGTGTCTCTTCGTTTCATAACTGTTTTTAACAGTTTTAGGCGGGAATAGAAAATTGCAAAATAATCCTTCAACTTTCGGAAATTACGTTTCCGGATGAATTTTCTGTACAGCAACTTTAATGGAAATAAAAAATTTCCAAGCTGCCCAGCCAGGGACTCTGCCCCTTGGACCCCGCTACTCGGGGGCGCTGCCCCCGAACCCCCATCTAATCATAAGAAATTCAAATAAGTGTACACTCTGCACTTCCAACTTATTTGATGTCTCATTATGATCACGTTGATCAATCAATTTAATCCAATTACACTAAAATATCCAACACATTCCATCATTTTTTAGACACTATTAACACTTTGTGTGTACGGAGTACAAAATGTTCCATCATTATTTAATAGTGGTAGAAAATTTGTTTTATATTGGTACTAAAAGTTTTATCACACGTCGACCACATATTAATTAGCCATCCTTTTGCATGTTGATGCCGGTTGGGCCTGCGTGCTTGGCACGGTGTACGCAAGCGCTAAGCACACGGCCAATGGAAATCCTAAAACCTCAACCATTTATTATTAATTCACCTAAACAACACAGGAGTACATAATACAATCAATAATCAATACGTTTTAGGAAACTTAATTTAGATATCAGAAATATTCAAACTTATAATACTTGAATGATATATTTACTAATTTAATCATGGTCATTTACACACGATGGCGGATCCAGGAACTAAATATCGTGGGGTCAAATTAGATAATAAATATATATAAAATAATTATTTAATATAATTATTTATATAAATATAGTACATTTTAATTAAATAATTCATATCGATAACTCTAAAATCAAATATTCACTTCATCACATAAAAATAGACAATTTTACTAGCATGTCCTATAAAATACATACTTCTATTTTTTGTAATTATTTTTCTCTTTTTTTTAGGTGAATACTATTTTCCACTAACAATAATATATTCAATCACTTTTATTTTTATATTTCTTTTATTTTTCTTATTATATATTAAAAAATTTGTGTCATCACAAAATGTGTTATTATTATGGGAAAGAGATTGTATAACTTTTCCACATCATCCCTAATTTTGAAATTTTAAAAATAATTTGAATATGAATAATAAGGTTGAAAACTTAACTATAAACTAAAATTAGAAGAAATTAAGAAACATTTATTTTATTCTATAATCATTAAATTATGTGTTTATTTTAAATAAGTTGATTTTTAGATATAAAGACAAATACTAACATTAATTGAAATTTTAGATTTGAATATATATTTAAGACTAAAGTCCCAATTTGGTCCTTAACATATTGTGATTTTTTATTTTGGTCCAAAACATTATCTTTTGAATTATTCAGTCCCTCACATTTGAAATCGGATCACATTTAGTCCGAAATGGACGGAACCGTTAAAATGTAACAGTCAACGAAATTTAAATCGATTTTGACTGGATTAAGAGGTATAATTATATTTTATTAATGTCTAATATCTAATTAACCTAAAACTAAAAAATTTAAAATATAAAATAATTTAACAAGAATCAAAATTAAAACATGAAATTAAAACATAAAAGTAAAATAAAAGTAATTCCAATCGACACCTACAAATTGGCTTCTTTCTTCAATTAAAACATAAAAAAAAACAAACTGTAATTCCTATTTCTTTCTTCACAATCGATTAGGGTCCATCTCCCCAATCTCTCACTTTGAACACTTGGAACCCTAGATTTCACAGGCGATTCAACCCAGGTTCTCGCAGCCGACTCCAACGTAGTTCGCCATGAGTTGGTTCGTGTATGACTCATATCACCGTTGACTCGGCGATCCTCGGCTGCGGGTGACAACCAAGCTACTTCATCAACTGTGAAGAAGAACTAAAACTATTCTAATGTGTTTTTGTCTACTAAACAATTGTGTTACCCCCTCAAAACTCTTGTGTTACCACCTGACTTTCTTAGATTTTGGCTGATTTGGTTTATTTTGGTTTGGGCAGTGCCCATTGTGGTGGTTTATTGCCTACTTGTTGTAGGTTTTGGTGGTTTCACTTTATAAACTGGTGGTTGATTTTGGTGGTTCTCATTTTGGCTAATGTATATTGAATATGGACATATTGCAAGGGAAATGAAGTGTATGTTGATTTAAGTGGTTGTGTATGTTCTGGTGAAATGAAGTGTATGTTGAATGTGGATGATTTTTATGTTGTCTCTTAGATCATTATCAGTTTTTTAACTAGAGCTAGAGCATACACCTCCTCACCCGAGAGCACCAAATCCATCCTATAAGCTTGTATGAGTATCATAAAAGCAAACATCATATTTTTTCTGAGCTTTCACAAGAAAATTCAGAAATTATAAAAACCAAATGATGATGGATTAGGTTCACAAAACGGGGTATCCTTGTTAATAACATTCTGGTTTATTCTATAAGACTTCAGTTCTCTCTCTCTTACACGCACATTATACACCATATATCACTTGAAAATTGGTGACTATTTTCACAAGAATATATGCATAGAGTTGCATATATACATTATACACCATATATCTAGGGATGTCAATCGGGCCAACCCGTTCGGGTTCGGGCCAACCCATTCGGGTTGTCGGGCCATTCGGGTACGGGCTATTCGGGTTATGATTTTTTCGGGTTATAAAAGTTTGACCCTAACCCTAACCCTTCGGGTTTCGAGCTAACCCATCGGGTTATTCGGGCCAATGCGTATTTTTAATTCTTTTAATATTTTCAAAAAATAATACGTATTTTAAATTTTCTTTAATTATATACATATTTTTAATTAATCATTCAACAATGAAATACATATTTTTAATTTTCTTTAATATTTAAAAAAAAGATTAAGTTATTTAAATTTAAATAACTTATTCATTACATAATTATTTATAAAATATCTATCAATAGTATGTTTATGTTTATGTATTTAAAACATAAATAAACACTTTGTTTCAAAATTCAAACATAAATCAATTCGTAGAAAATTAAATAAAATTTGCATAACGTGAGAGGTGCATCGTAGATGTAACAAAAATATTTTGAATTGTTAAAAAGTGAATTATCAAGATGCTAGCTAATTGGAGTAACTCTAAGTTTTCTTGAGTTATGATTGGTCAAATTTAATTTATTCCAGTTGTAAGTCAAATAATAATTTATCTTTGTTTTAAGAATCATCAAAGTACGCATAATTCAATGACGAAGCGGCGTCAAAACACTTTGCACTATTATATTGGAAATATACTAAAAGAAAGCTTTTATATACGAGTATTTATGAATCCATGAACCACATGGTGATTTTTTTCGTGATCTTATATAGTCGGTTGACGTATTTGGATTTTGCATGGTTTTAGAGGGTTGTCTAGGATGATTTTGATTATATTTCTATATTTTGGTATGTTTACATGTTTGTTGAGAAATGATAGAAAATTGATTAGAAAATGGACACAAAATATGTGGATGTGCAGCAGCCTTGTTTGAGTCAATGTTTCTCGCGATTTTGAAGTCTGATAAACCTCTAATACATATCATTCTCTTCGTCTTCGAAAGAGCTTCGCGTGGATATATTGCACGCCTCAATCGGAGCTTTGTAGAGAAAGTTATGACCGTTACAAAAACTGCTCGCTGTGCAGAAGCCTTCAACCCGACAGGCCGACCCGTAACCCGAACGGGTCAGCCCGCCTAACCCGACAACCCGAACGGGTAAGCCCGAATGGCCCGATTTTAAATTCGGGCTGCGAAATTACAACTCTAACTCTGTATTTTTATCGGGTTATTCGGGCCGGCCCGCGGGTTCGGGTTACATTGACATCCCTACATATATCACATTATACACGTATATGTAATTAATGGCAACTCTAAAATCATGATATGAAGGTGTAGATCAGTCTATATATGAAAGTCCAGTAACAACCAACAAGAATATATGCATAGAGTTGCAGATATACATACACTTCAAACGATACCTAATTCATACACCAATTTCACTCAAAATCAACAATTTTTATGTGTTTCACAAGAGAGAAAGTGGATATCCTTCCTAATGGGTATTTTATCAAACACTTGGTGTGCAACTTATATTTCATTTTATCAAACACTTGGTGTGCAACTTATATTTCATTTTATCAAACACTTGGTGTGCAACCAAGTATGTACTACTACTTCATTTTGGAGTGCAATTCATACCATTCTGGAGTACAACAACCACCACAGCAAAGAAACGAAATTTGATTCAGAATTCCAGATTTGATTCACCATTGGAAACGAAATTTCATTACTTGAACCCTAATATACAAACAAACACCACAACAAAGAAACAAAATCCATACATCACAACACTACGTAATTTCTCTATTGCCCTATTATTCTCCTCGATTGATGACAAAATCAAACTAAAACTCTTACTTTCGGTCTCTCACAAACAAAGTATAGCTTCCCCCTTGTTGGTTTTGCATGGGTGTTAACGATTCGGAGTGAAGCCCGATTCTTACAATGGCAAAATTCGTACCAGAATCGGAGGTCACGTCCACCGCCACTCTCACCGGTCTCTCTGCTGTAGTTCGATGGTTGGCGAGTTGGGGTTACTTGAGGTTCTTCCAAGAACTAGGGTTTCTCACCGTGAGCCAGCCTAAATCGATGAAGAAGATGAATAGAGCATGCAAGAATTAAAATTCGTTTTATAAATGACAAGCAATATATTTTATTAAAACTAATTTTGAAATTAATTTGAATTTATTTGAAAAAGAATTAAAATTTGAATTTTTATAACTCTTAATCCGCTCAAAATCAATATAAATTTCGTTGACTGTTACATTTTAACAGTTCCGTCCATTTCGGACTAAATGTGATTCGATTTCAAATGTGAGGGACCGAATAATTCAAAAGATAATGTTTTTGACTAAAATAAAAAAAATCGCAATATGTTAAGGATCAAATTGAGAATTTAGTCTATATTTAATGAACTTCCTAGCCCATTCAAAAGTTAGATATTTCAAGATATTAATCTTTTAATCTTAGAAAAATTATGCGGTCACGTCTCTTTCTTGACGCCATTTACTGTAATTCATTTATTTCCATTGGGGAAAGGAAAAACAATAATGACATCACGAAGTTATCTCTTCGGAAAAAAATCGAAAAGCCGTCTTCTGAATTTAATCTAACTATCTTTTCATGCTCGACTACCGCCTCCCTACCACGATGCCGCCGTCGCCGTCGCCGTCGCCGTCGCCGTCGCCGTATTTCGGACGTTGCCCTCCCTCACTTCCTTTCTCTCTGCCCAATCTCATCATGTCACACTATGCGAGGTGTGGTCGGAGATGCGTATGCGCAGGGGCGGAGCTAGGAATTTATAGGAAATGGGGCAAATTTACATGTGAAGGAATTTTAAAAATTTGAGGAGATGCAATTAGTAGAAGATTAAAAGAAATTAATTTAAAATAGGTATATAAATATATGGGATGAAAAACATGAGGTGGGGCAATTGGCCCTCTTTAATAACATATAGATCCGCCCCTGGTTGTAGGGTCGGAAGCCAATGAAAGGAACTTCCCGACAGCACTCCGGGGCCGGTAGTGGGTCGGCCGACCCCACCTGGATCCGCCGCTGTTTAGACACCACAAAATTTTCACCCATAATGATGTAATTGGCACTTAACTTGCAGTAAAATTACTATAGACTAACCTACCAAAATAAAATCAAGAAAACGAGAAAGGAAGAAAAAGTTCATAAAAAAAACTCTAGCTAATCATAATATTGTTGACCTAAAATAACTAAAAGAGTTCATATGTGCCAATGCCCAAAACCAATTTCTTTCTACCTAATTCTCATCCTTAACAACTTGTGTGTTGCAAAAAACTCGGAAACTAACAACTAAACACACGACACATACATCCTACATAAATATTACTTGATGAAATCAATTAATCAAGAGGGAACATCTTTTTAGGTCCACGAACTTTGCCAAAGTATCATTTTAGGTTCGTGAACTTTGAAAATATCATTTTAGGTTCGTCAACTACAAGTTAATATCATTTGAGGTATTTTAAATTTTTTCCGGACGAAAATGCCCTTAAGGCCTTCAAAGGGCAATTTGGAAAATTCTTTCGCCCCCCATCTTGCGTCAGAGACCTAGGGTCCAACAATTTGTAACACAAATTTTTATATTTAAATTCAATTTGGATGGTAATTGATCTTCATTCTGAAATTCATATAAATAATACTCCGAATGACAATCCAAATTAATAGCTATCTAATTTCAAAATAAATAAATTAAATATAATTCACAAATTACCTATTGTAAGTTCTTAAAATGCAGTTTAGATTGAAAAAATAAAATAAAGTATCAAGTCCCGGTTCACTATTGCTAAATAATTGGTCATCTAATAATTGAAAAATTAACACATATTTTTTACGGCAAATTTTAATTATATTTAAATTCAATTTGGATGGTAATTGAATTAAATAGTAGTAAAAGAAATTGTTGGACTCTAGGTCTTTGATGCAAGATGAGTGGCGAAAGAATTTTCCGAATTGCCCTTGAAGGCCTTGAAGGCATTTTCGTCCGAAAAAAGTTTAAAATACCTCAAATGATATTAACTTGTAGTTGACGGATCTAAATAATATTTTTAAAGTTCACGGATCTAAAATAATACTTTGGCGAAATTCGTGAACCTAAAAATATGTTTTTCGTTAATCAAACAAATGATAGATACAACCAAAACAGAAAATGTGAGGCTCAAAATTCTAAAGCGAGAAACAGTTTTTCATATAAAAAGGCTGCTCAACAAATGGGCTAATGGGCTTCTCAAATGGATGTTAAATATTTTATATCTTTAGTCCGATCTCCCAACTCCCAACTTTCCCAAAAGTTGTTGAAACGACGCTAATTTTGATGATAAAAATCACATATTGAAAATATTTTATAAATACATATTCTCTCCGTCCATAAAATTTTATCCGCATTTGACTTGACTCAAGTTTTAAAAAATATGAAGAATGACTCAAGTTTTAAAGAATATGAAGAAAATGAGTTGAAAAAATTAATGGAATGTAAATCTTACATTAATATAATAATTTTATAAGAATGTAGAATGAATTAGTAAAAAATAAAATCATTTTACTAAAAATTGGAAAAAAAATTAAAGTAAACGACATTTCACATACGCATGGAATATGTTTTATGCTCAACTATTTGCAAGAAGTTGAAAAAAATCATAACGTACCTGGGGTTTTGAAAAAAATCCTATTTCAGATATTATTTCATTTAAACAGATTAAAATTGAACCAAACAAATCGAATATGAATATATATTACAGCAAGTTAATATAATTTGAGGTATTTTAATATCAAAACATAGATAAAGGAGTACAACTTACAGCAAAGTAAAACAACCGATATTATCTTTAACTGTAAAAAATTAATGGATAAGTCATTTAGACAATGTAAATAAGAGATTAAGAGTGGGATAGGTTCAATATTTTTTTGAATGAGTGATTATAAGTTAATTATGAAAATAAGATAGAGCATAAAGTTTGAAAGTGATAGCCTTAAGTTTGAAGAACAAAGAAATTGTAATCACAAGATTGATCTGTGAATTGGATTAAGATGGATGAAGAGTATGATGTGATAGTCCTGGGAACTGGTCTCAAGGAATGCATCCTCAGCGGTCTTCTCTCCGGTGATGGCCTCAAGGTTTCCTTTCTCTTTCTTTTATCCATTTTCTGGTGCAGAGCCATCAATATAGTAGTAGTGATTTTCGCAGGTAGTTGATTTTAGGCTCTATTTGCTATAAATTGAATCGATTGTTTTAACCAGCTGATCTTTGATATGTTTTGTCAAATTAATCTGTGCGAACTCGTTTGCTATCTTAGCTTTGTTGAATCAACACAATTTTGAATCACAACTTCCCTTATCTATGAATGAAACAACTAGTTTTGACTTCATTCGCTTCATCTCCTTAAATATAGGTTCTGCATATGGATCGTAATGACTATTATGGTGGTGAATCCACTTCTCTTAATCTTATCCAGGTAAGTATTATCTTTCGTTTCTTATTCTGCCATGAGATATTTGAAATTTTGGATTGATTTCCTCTTTCACTCAGTTGTGGAAGAGATTCAGAGGAGGCGATAATCCTCCGCCACACTTGGGCGCTAGTCGAGATTATAACGTCGACATGATCCCAAAGGTTCGATGCTCAACTTACTTCGTAAATTTCAAAATTGGTCTAGTGATGGGTAGTCACTTCAATGCAGTATATTATGGCGAATGGTGCTCTCGTGCGAGTCCTCATCCACACGGATGTCACTAAATATTTGTCATTCAAAGCTGTTGATGGTAGCTATGTGTACAACAAAGGAAAGGTATATCTTTGTTGTTGTGTTTTGCCTATGTTTAATGTCCCATTTCCCTGTATTTTTCTTTATTTGTTCACCTCACTTTTGATTTTTCGGTAATATTGAATCAACAGATTCACAAGGTGCCTGCAACTGATATGGAGGCGCTAAAATCACCCCTAATGGGTTTTTTTGAGAAGCGGCGAGCCAGGACATTGTTCACTTATGTGCATAATTATAATGAAAGTGATCCTAATACACATCAAGGAATGGATTTGACACGAGTTACTACTAGGCAACTCTTTGCGTAAGCCTCTCCCGAAAACATTGCATAAGCTGTTTAGATTTTCTTTGCATTCGACAATAGCTATATGTGTGATGAGGTTACTCTTTTGCATTCAAACTTGTCCGATTCTAATATCTTGAACTTCCGACAGAAAGTATGGTATCGATGAGAACACTGTGGATTTTATTGGCCATGCAGTAGCTCTCCACAGAGATGACTATTATTTGGACGAACCAGCACTGGATACTGTGAAGAGGATGCAGGTTATTTTTTACATCATTATGTTGCAGTTTGAGATTTTTGGTGCTCATTTGACGTGCTTCCTATTCTATGGTAGCTTTATGCAGAGTCGTTTGCACGTTTTGGTGGTGGATCGTCTTATATTTACCCTTTTTATGGCCTTGCAGAGCTTCCCCAGGTCTTCCACTGACATTGCATTTCCACTCGTTTGCTTTATATCTTAGTTTCTGATTCTTAAGGTCCTCTCCCCCCTTGTTGCTCATAGCTTAACTTCAATTTGTGTCCTCAGGCATTTGCTCGTCTCAGCGCTGTTTATGGCGGGACCTACATGTTGGATAAACCTGATTGCAAGGTATTAATATAATTCCATTATGATGAATTTGTGGTTGAGGAAAAGATAAATTGGGATGGGATAAAAGTTCTGTCTCAAGTATTGGTGATTTTCCAAATAGATTAGTCTTGGAAGTCAAAATAACGAAATGAATTTCTTCCATCGGAATACTTAGAATTAGGACGTGCACATAAAGAGGAGCAGTGTTGGTCGTCGGAATAGATATCTGCTGTGAATCTTGACACGTTCAATCAGTGTATTGTCAGGTGGAGTTTGATGTGGAAGGCAAGGTGCATGGTGTTACATCACAAGGGGAAACAGCTAAGTGCAAGAAAGTTGTCTGTGATCCTTCCTACCTTCCCAACAAGGTACTTTATCATTTTCGTGTTCAAGATTGGACTTCTTCAAAATAAACTCTTCTCCAACATTTAAAAGCTCACTCTGTTATGGAATACCGATCTTTGTATTGCAAGCACATCTCTATGTTTATGAAGAACAATGTCCTACAGGTTAAGAAGGTTGGTAAAGTTGCAAGAGCCATTGCTATCATGAGCCACCCAATTCCTGATACAAATGATTCTCACTCGGTGCAAATTATTCTACCTCAGAAGCAGTTGTGTCGCAAATCAGACATGTCGGTAATCGAATCTCAAATGAGTGTTGATAAATGTTAAACTAATATTGCATCTGAGAGTATCTTGTGGAACTCTGCAGGTATGTATTCTGTTGCTCTTATTCCCACAACATCGCTCCAAAAGGGAAATATATTGCATTTGTCTCAACCGAAGCAGAAACTGATCACCCGGAGACTGAACTGAAGCCAGGTACCGATCTACTTGGGCATGTAGATGAGATTTTCTTCGAGACATACGACAGATTCGAGCCAGTAAACGAGCCTTCTCTGGACAATTGCTTCATATCAACTGTAAGTTGTTGTGGATGTTCTTCTTACTAGACTGTTGTGACCATTTTCACACTCACAAGCTCGCTGACTCAAACTCCGAATGTCAGAGTTATGATGCTACAACTCACTTCGAGTCCACTGTCTCTGATGTTCTGAATATGTATACGTTGATCACGGGAAAGGTGAGAACGAAATCCATTGACAGAAATTCGGATTGCTTAGTTAGTGATATTTCTCACTGAACCACCACTTTTCTTTCTTTTTTTCAGGTTGTCGATCTTGATGTGGATCTGAATGCAGCCAGTGCAGCTGAAGATTGATAAAACTTCATAAGCTATATTGTAAAATATTAACTTGATAAAACTTCATAAGCTATCTTGTAAACATTCACTGCAGAATGTAACAACAGATGGGGTATGTAAGATAATCGCTTAGGAGCTTTCAAGTAGTGGTTGGGCTATGCTAAAATGAATGAAATATTATTCAAACATATCAAAAGCATTAGGTTATGTAAAAGACATAATTGTAGAAATAAATCTCATTCAAAAATTAATTATGGCCATCTACCAATCAAGATGTGTTGAGTACAAACATGATTTTTGTCCAACCCCAATTAGTTTGAGGCCTTTTGCGAGTGACCAAAAAACAAATTCGTGCGGACTTGACCCAAAGCGGACAATATCAAACTGTTGTTGCAGTCGATAATCTAAACAAGTGGTATCAGAGCCAAGTTGACTGCATTTTTCTGACGATCCGAATAAGTGGTATCAGATCCGCTTGACCTAAAGCGGACAATATCAAACTTGTGTTGCAGTCGACAATCCGAACAAGATGTATACACATTTTTATTTGATCCTATTTGATGAGCTAGTGTACGTGTAACATTTGAAAATTACCAAAAAATTATTTAAGGTTACATGATGAGTTGGGAAAAGCCAAAATCCGAGATTTAGTACATAGAATAGAAGCAGCCTGAACATGGGCAAGAATGCTGAATTACATCGAAAAGCAAACATTCATGAAATCATTTCAAATGCTTTTGAAAACAGCAAACAGATCAGCGTGGACGTAATCGTTGTCCACCAAACTGACCAAGTAATACCTACCTGTTCTTCTTCGCCTGCGCACACACAGTGAAACACCATGTAAAAACTGAATGCACTTTCATTAAAATTGCGAAAACCATGTATGAAACTTCTTACCTCCTCGATTATGGGTCTGCTCTGCTTCAGGGTAAAGGTTAGCCCATACTCTCGACCAGACTTCAAATGACTCATCCTTCCATACCATGAAGCTTGCAGGATCCACAACGGTAGGCTGAATTATCTCCTTTGCAGGAAGAAACCCATGTGAATACTGGCGCTACATGTATAGGTTTAGGTATACAGTTACATAGAAAATACTGGCTTACCAACAGTTGGTGAATCAGAGTTAGCTCCGTTAACAGCAGGTTGGCTGTTGATGGTGAGAAAACCTTTCAAGTTTATACCACTAAGATTCTCATTAATGATTTTGGATCTAGTTCAGACCATGGACTGCTTCTAAGTTTCCCAATTTCTGAAGCATTCAAACCCTCATAAGGACTCAGTTTGTGATTTTCCAGATCTTATTAAAGCTGTGCAGAGTATACCTCATAAATATCTTCAAAGGAACAGCCCATTCTTCTTGAAGCTTCTTGTCGCGGGAGCGTGGTCGCATGAACTGCCACAAAGTTACAAGGTTCGAACATAATTCTTGTCAGCGAAAATTAGTTATAATAAGAACAAGCAAAGTAGAAATTACGGAAATGATGCCTTTTTGAAAGTCAGAAGAAATATTTGCCAAAATTGCATGAAACAGAGGAAAAACGAGAATGTTGAGTGCTTATATAATAATGTGGTTTTTCTACTTGAAAATAACAAATGGTTGGTTCCCCAACGTTACGACCATGAGTACGCTCGTTCGTGGACTGGCCTCAACGAACAAGCTTGACGAGCCCGGTCAAATTATACAACTTCTCAAGAAGAGATTCCGCAGAAATGCAGAAATTTGGGAACAAATTGAAATGGAATTGCCAAATGAAACAGAGATTTCTCCTACCGTCTAGTTTTGTTTTCTTCTTATATCACTCAGCATCTGCTGTGTCATATATTTTGCTCTTTGCAATAATTTGAGTCTACATTTTATTCATTTCTTCTAACCAAATAACAAAGAATCTAATCTCTTAACAAAAAACTGCAATCCTTATGCTTTCACAATTAAAACTTTATCCTTTTTGAGTGTAATCTCCAGTATTGAACCCCATAAGCCGCACTTGAAGCAACTGTAGTAGAAGCCACCAACCAGCTGACAAGATCCAAAATAACAAAAATGTAAAATTTCACACCCACAAAACAGGTATAGACAAACACGAGTCAAGAACAAACTACCTCAAAATAGTCGGATATAAAGTAGAGTTTCTTCACTTCCAAATCCTGGTTGAAGTAGAGCTGCAGCAACTAGAGCCAGCTGCAGAACTGTGTTAACCTACTCACAGCAAGAAAATTAGAATTTGAGTCAAGTTACTACTGACTTCATTTATATTGCAGCTCGAAAGCAAGTGATTCCAGCACGAGTCAGAGACTATTGTGCTACATAAAGAAGCCAAACAAACAGGCCTGAACGTTGTTCTTTTAGCTTTGCTATGAGAGATTACTGGAGCTAATTGTCGCCATGCCTTGTAGTGATAACATAAATGAGATCCTATGTCAGCACCATTTCATACTGTGGGATATATCTAGAGTGCCAAGAGTCAGCCATCAATAGAAATGACTAATTTGTTCTGTTGAATGACTATATTTTCTGGATTTTGTTAGTTATTTTCTGTATCTTAAATGCATTTTCAATGCTCTCTGTATCGAATGGTGATTGGGCAGCAGAATGTCGGGGCCATAGTAAATTATCGCCGGATAAAAATAGTGTAGCAATATAGTTGGTACTTTCCTTTGTTTAGGTACTTACTGTTAAATTTAAAGGTGGGAACTTTGTCATTAATTTAGCTAATCTCGGGAGCGGCATGATTACCTAGTTAAATACACAAGCTTAAAATTGTTCGTAATGCTGTTTTAATTCAACTGCAAGAAGACATGAAATCAGCTAATAGTAGTAACAACGTACCAACCGATCCTACAAGTCACAAACTGAATGGAAGCGAACCAAATCATAGCAATACTCCTTCAAGCACATCTGCTAGATCAGTAAACAATGATAATGTCTATATAAACA